>NW_024582859.1:278996-332053 GCF_018398535.1 Haplochromis burtoni | reverse complement strand
TGTGTGAAGGTGTTGAAACAGAGAAACAACCTTTCCTTTTGCTTTCACTGCCAGCTCGCCCCGTCGTGCTTCACAACCCTTATCAAAACCAAAAGTACCCTTTGGTGTAATCTTATCACTGCTTCAGGGTTTCAATTACAACTCTGAACTTTACCACAGCGTTCACTTTTTGAAAGATATTCTCACATTAAAAAGATTTTAATGCATGCAGAACGTTTTGTCCTTGGCCTGTATGTTGTATACGGCAGCATATTAACTCCTGGACCATTTATTTTGGGTGTTGACACCTCTTTTAATGCTGAAACTGTAAATCACTGAGCGAGGGAGACAGCCGTGACATTACCAATCCATGCAATAAAGGAGATTGCTGAGCTCATGAAGAATATACAATCTACATATTATACATTTTGCAAATTATGTTTTTTTTCTACCTTTGAGTCTGTTGCATAATTCCAAGCAATGCAATCACACTCTATCAGGACTGGGCTTTATTATTTACTTATTTATTTATTTTTAGGGAAGTATCATTAGTCTAAATAGAAAATGCACATTTGCAGTGAGGCAGTACTCAGATTTGTTTTAATGTAGCCACAAAATGAATGCCTTCCACTTTTTGTTGTCTCAGCAAAAACGTCAGTACCCTCACATGGTAACTACTACATCAATCAATGATAGTTAGACACACTCTGCTGGAGCAGATACAGACAGGAGCGTGAGGCTGCAGGAGGCTGCAGGAGATGCTGTTTAAAAAAGAACCTGAACTTTGGCAGATGCACAAGGTGCATACAACATTGCCCCAGTTGGTCATGTTTACTTTTAAATTCCAGTCAAAAGTTTGATTTATAGCATTTAATTATATTATAACTGTCTGACCAAGTATTAGTAAAATACCTCTTAAATGGTGGAAAACAACAGCTGGCTGTTTTAGAGAAACAAATTAGCAAATTGTAATTGATTGTGCCACTTTTCAAAATCCTGGGAGCTATACTAGGTCCCAAAACAAGATGGGTAGGGTGGGGGTTGTAGCATTAGCAAAATGTGTAATTAAAGCCTAAAAAATGGAGAATAATGCTTGATATTAGCTTGTTTTGAGCTTTGAGGCAACAGTAGGATGACACATTGGATTATATTTTCTAAAATTGTTTAAAAAAAACCCCCCAAAAAACCTGCTGTCGGGTAAAAAAAAAAAAAGATGCATCTTTTCTCTTGTTTCAGGTCTTTGATGGATAGTTTTTGTGTTTCTTAACTGTATGACTTTCAGATGTTGTTCATCTGCTGTGACAGTTTTGTTTTTGTTTTTTAGGCTTTTTTAGGCTTTTTTCCAGTTTCCTAAAAGTTTTTAAGGACACACTACATGCCACACTGAGATATGCCAATTTTTTGACTAATTTCAACTATTTCTTACTTGAAAATTGTGTCTGTACTAAATTGTCTGTTTTATGTAGATGTAAAGGAATAAAACAAAAAGTAAATGACCAGGTAAAACACGTGGGGATCGGGCTTTTCAGGCACTGGCACCGAGGCTGTGGAACTCTCTTCCGTTGTCTTTACGCTGTCTAGACTCTGCTGACTCCTTTAAAAAGCAGCTGAAGACCTTTTTATACAAACAGGCTTTTAATTAATTTTAACTTGTATGTCTGATCTTATTGTGAAGCACTTTGTGATTTTTATCTGTGAAATGTGCTATATAAATAAATTTTACTTACTTACT
The DNA here is from genome assembly GCF_018398535.1 of Haplochromis burtoni. Taxonomy (NCBI): domain Eukaryota; kingdom Metazoa; phylum Chordata; class Actinopteri; order Cichliformes; family Cichlidae; genus Haplochromis; species Haplochromis burtoni. Next base: position 330,342 of record NW_024582859.1, on the reverse strand, counting down.
TACTTAAAAGGAATGCACTGAATATGAGTGAAAAAGCGTCCGATATCCAAAGATGAAAACTTTGAAAGACCTTCAGAAATCTCAGAGACCTGTGACTGCCTTGATGGACCACTGAAATATCTTGTACCAAAAGTAGCTGCAGGATGTAACACACAAAGACACACACATACGCACACGCACACACTGTGTCTGAATGAGGAGAGATGAGGAAATAACAGCAGCGGCATTGTGTGAAGCCCAACAACAAGTGGACACACCACTGCTTGCTTTAAAATGCTCCAGTGGTGGCTGAGTGGTGGAAAGTCTTCTTAGAATTGGAAAAAAAAAGGTGTGACTCTGTCACCTAAATATATACAGTCCAGCTCTCGCTACAGTTCATCATGCTCCGAATCGTGAGGATGGAAATCGAATCTGGATGGCTTTGGTAAGGAAAACACGTCCCGCCCTGTCTAAGGTGTTGTGTGAGTCCAAAGACTCTATTGTGTTTGAGTGTGGAGGCTAGCGGGTTCTTCCTCCTTATCCAAACACGGCATAGACCCGACAGGATGTGTGGCAGAGGGTCACTTTCTGAAACGCCTCCCAGTGTACATACAGATGTGTTTTTGATTTGTGTCTGTGTTAGTTCAAGGCTAGAACTGTGCTCTTAGAAAGGACGCAGAGATTATTTTCACTTTGAAAAATAAGATGTTTTTGGATCCCCCCCCCCCTTTTTTTTGTAATTTTGGTTCCCTCAACATGTTTTTTTGCATAAAGATTGCAGTTTATTTACTTTGGACCTTTAATCTATGTTTATATGAATAAAGAAAGAAGGCAAAAAAAACAAGCCCTCAAAATGTTGGCACACTATTTAATCTCCCATCTCATCGGGGCTGATTATCCAGAGTTGGTTGTATAAGTTGTATAAAGGAGCGGCTGTACTGTTGTAGGTCAGAAATAGCTAAAGGATATTATTTGTACCAATGACTGCAGCATGTCTGGAGGATGGAGATAAAGGAACTCTGCTATTTTACATGATGCTGCATTCCTGTATTACTTGTATCTTTCTGATTTGCAGCATCTGTGACCACCTTCTACATGTGCCATTCATCTACCTCTGTGGAAACCTGGTGCAGCATTAGAGGAATATAACCAAATGAAACTGTGTTAGTTTATATTTCGGTTAAATTGAACTATTTTCCTCTTTTTCTTGCTTATTTCATCTTTAAAGTCAATCGAAAGCGCGGTGCCATGACTGCTTGAGAAACCCTGGAATAGGTGGGTCAGATGTGAAGCCACTTGTCTGGCGCCCTGTTGGCACTTTAACAAAGCAAGAAAATGGTGTCCAGTTGCAGTCTTCTTTCTGATGCTTCAAGTGCCCCGAGGTATTGATTTTATGTTTAAAGCTACTGGAGGACAACAATGACTCAGCAGTTATCTCATGTCCGCTGGTCATGTTGGGCCATCTCCTTTTCTGCTGACCTGTCACACAGCCTTTATATAGCATGTGGGGAAAATATAAAGATTCTGTATCAATGCAGCGTTTTTGATTGGTGGATTACTTTTCTCTGAGGTTAATCTGACAAGAGACCGCAATCATTAATACTGTACCGTAGATGTGTTTTTCACATTTTTTTTTACAGGCCTATTTGCAGCACATTATCCCTCAGCAGGGATCATCATCACTCAAAGGATGCAAATGATGTTGACACTGCTGCTGCTCACTGCAGGAACAAGGTAAATAGAAGATACTTTTTTGGTGATGGGATGATAGGAAAGTGTGATGTGTTTAAAGACTTTAGAGCTTCTATAAGAGCCACATTGGCTCTCTAGTGGTGCGTGCGAACACTCATGCAGCTGCTGACGTACACAGGGAGTAATGAAACACGCTTGGGAACCGGCAGTGACACAGAAAAGGATTTCTCATCCTTATTTAATGGGGTTGTTAGTGTGTCCTTGGAGACAAGGTGGACTGTGATGTAATAAGTGATCTGGAGGGGCCGAAGCGATAAATGAAATAATCTCCAGGATAAATGACAATGTGAACCCACGATGCTGCACCACAGGCCAGATTACGCGGACTCTAAAGCCTTTTTCTGACATGAGATACGTAATACTGCCGGCTGCATCGCTGCGGTAAAGTGATGGCATTCAGTCATTCAGACATTGGTCACATTTTTATCAGGTTCCTGCACAGCTTCATTATTCAGACTAGAGAAAGGCATGCTTTTTTTCCTATGTGCAAAAGCATTTAAAGAAATGCTTGTTGAACCTCTTGTTTAGTGTAGCAACCACTTTGAAAACCATTTTTTCTTTCGAAATGTCTGCAACAGAAGGGTCTCTTTGTCTGTGCAGCTACAGCAGCAGCTGTCCCTCACGAAGAGCTCCCATTCTTATTGTTGGAAAACCTGAAAAGTACTGTTCAAAAGTCTCAAGGCACCCCTCATTTCTTCATTTCATCATCATTTTTTTTTCCAATCTTTATTAGAAATGGTCTGAGTGGAAGGGTGGCTATCAATAAACCATTTTACCTCTCACCTGTAAAAGGCTGATGGGCTATTGTTGTCTCCCTGGCAGGCAGGATGGGGGGCGGATGCACAGGCAACCCAACTTTGTGAACACGATAACATGACAATGAAGCAACATAGGATTTTCAAATTGATAATGTGCATTTGCTAAAAATCTTGATGGAGTCTGAATCTTAGTAATGTCAACCTCAGGGTCAAGATCAGAGGATAAGAAAATCTTGTGAATGCAGTAACTCAAGAAGGAAGTCTTAGGATGTTAGGAACTTGGATGCTCAAACTGATACCACAGGTGTATCTACCAGACAGAGGGGTATGCAGTTGATTCTTTCATTAAAACAAAAAATGCTTCACATCTCAGTGGGCGTAATAAGATGTGAAGCTGACATTTTGGGATGGCTGTCTAAGGATGCTCAAATATTCCTCATGTAAGGACAAAATGATGAGTCAAATAATTAATAATCTATCATCATCAGCTCACAGATTTTTAGCCATTTTTGTGTTTTATTATGAGCTTTCTTTCTACAGAATATCTCCACTTAGAGCATTACTTTCCTCATTCAGACATTAAAAACGCAAACAAATATGTGAGTCTTTTGCTTTCTCTGGCAGCTGCTGAAAGACTGAAGTAAACCCCGAACCATTTTATATCTGAGTTCCATCTCAGCCATTCAGCTTCTGAATGTGTCAGCCTGATGTGGAAAAAAAACATGTTTATTTGATGAGACCCTGTCACTATAACCAAGGTTGGCCCTAAACACTCTGAATAATCTCTTCCTTTCATCAGAATAAAATAAAAGTACTTAATTGGACCGTGACATTTCTCTCACAGCACGTACTCTTCAGCTATGCGTTTTTTAAGCTTTGATTTTTTTCCATGTGTGTGTTTTGTGTGTGTGTTTCACAGCTCCTGTATATAGAACATGACTACCAAAAGAAAGGACACTTATTTGAGAAAACTAATTGAATCAGAATGTTGCACCTTGAACTTTTGGACTTGTATGTGAGACAGAAAAACTTTCATCAGCTCAAACTGATGACTGGTGACAAGTTTTTAATCATTACAAATGAACAAATGAGCAAATTATTGCACAAAGAAAGTCCAGTAAAATGCGTGCCATTAGTGCTCATACAGTATTGGCTCAAGTGCTGGGTTTCACTATGGAGGCATACAGTTCCCTCACCTTATCCATGCACTGACACTGGATATCTAAGATGAGCAAAAAGCAGGTGCCCAACGGATGGACGGCAATAGCACCTAAATCCAGCTGCAGCCTCCTCTATATGCTGTGAGGGCTGAACACAATTCAATTTCTGATAAAAAAAAAAAAAGAGCTGTCAGGAAAAAGTGAAGTGTTGTGTCTTTTAGCTTCCCATTTAGTCTCAGAGAAACATTACAAACTATCAAATTCAATACTATGGGAGGTCATGAGTGCCAAAATTAAACAACTACATCTTTAAACAGTTAATTAAATGCATCATTAATTAATTAAAATGGGAAGTAATGAATTAAATCCTAGATAAATAATTAAATAAATACCAATGATTTCATAGAAAACATTTAGTAATTTTTAAAAAATTATATTCCAATTTTAACTAATTAATGGCACATTTATTGAATTCTTTAATGACGTATTTATTTAATCCATTTTGGCACTTATGGACCTCCATACCTACCTCCCAATACACAGGAATCTTTTCCTACAATTTTCTTCTGCAGTTCGGAACATATTATTTCACATTGTGTACATTTGTGTTGATGACTGGATCCCTGTTACTGCAAAACACATCCATTTTTTAAAAAGTAATTTAAGCAAGATTAACAACACAGAAAAAGAAAATAATGAAAATAGTGGAAAACAACCATATCGTTAAAAATTGTACTGTACTGCAAACAAGGGAACAGCTGGTATCGTTTATGTTACGGCACAATGTATCACAGGAAGTGTAATGCACGATCGAAATTTAATCTGCTTCCTCAAATGTAATACTTTCTTCATCAGCAGTAAGGGGTGACTGAGATCATTCCAGTGATAAATGTGCGATAGGGTGTAATACGTGAAACATCCAATATGGTTCCACATAAATGAAACAGCCATTTTTTATTATTATTATTAAATTCTGGTAAACCTGAGATAGATTTACTGCTCCAATTACAATAAAAGAGCAAGATTTTAATGTATTTCTCCAACTGAAGCTCTGGATCTTGGGTGTTTTGCTCCTGGCACATTTGCTGCAGGAAAAAAAAGAACTTCCTAATTATAATCTATCGACATACTGACAGTCTATACACCACTTCATCTGATGTCAGGAAATTTGGGTTCCTCATTAAAGTGGAGCATGTGTGTGAATGTCAAAATGGAAATCAAGCTCTGGGCGATCGGTAATTTGAGCTTCTGCTGTCAGATCGCTAAATGCTAACTTTATTGTTGGTCCCATTTCCAGTTTCTAGTGCTCCTATTTCACTTCGTAGCTGCTTGGACCCTCATATTTTTAGCTTCAAGCTCCATTTTGTATCGACTGCATCTGCTCGTGTGTTTTTGTGTGTGCAACTTGGAGGTGAGCCACATTCTTCTGGTCCTCTTTTGTCCTTGAGGGTGCCGTATCATTTTGTCCCCTTCGTGTTCCAATCTACGGATTTCAGAGCCTGAACCCTCATTTTTATTAGTCTGCTTGAAGTATTAGGATGCAATGCATGGATGTTTTGCCAAACTATGACATTAATATATTCATGTGGATGTGTTTTTTTTGAGCATGCAAACTTCTAAAGGAATTCTGCAATAAGATGGAGAAGCAGGCAAACACACGGGATGAGGATAGGCTCCAGCAGCATGTACTCAGGATGAAGATATGCAAGAATAGAAACAGCATTATGTTCCCTACTGATTCCCAAAAGGCACATCAGCACCACAGACACTAAAACAATGTCCCTCCTCCCATGTCTGCTTTTTCCTCTCTACTCCTCTCCCCCCTCATTTTGTCATATCTTTTGCATCCTGAGCTCTAATATATTTCCTTCATCTTCCCGTCTTCTTTTATGTCCTCATGCTGGCAGCTGTGCCAGAGACTGCGACACACAAAATGTTAATCTAAACTGACACAGGGCAGTATGACACGCTTTAACCCAGCTTTCTAAAATGAAAAAAAAAAATGACGACCCTTTCTTGACCCTTTTCTTTTCTCACCCGTTCCCTTCTCTGGCCGCCTTTTCAGTTTTTGCTGCCAGTAATCTGACCTGCAACAGCCTTCAGAGCTCAGACAACGATTTTTCCACTTGCTCTCCCATCTCTTGTTCCTCGTCCCCTTCTCCAGTGGTGGCTCTGCTGCTTGTGCTTTTCACTGTTTCCATGCATGCTGATTATTCACAGGGGGACCTATCTGCCAGCGACCTCCCTTCCATCTTCTTGTCTGCCTGCTACTTTTCATTGCTCTGTCATCCATCTGCACCCACCCATCCAGGTTATGTGTGCATGGGGCAATTTTTAAACGCTGCTTCCACAAATCCACACTTTTAGTTTGGGAGTTGCGAACAAGGGGAACATTGAGAACGGTGGCAGGAGGAGGGGCAGTTGGGAAGTCCTGGCATCTGACAGGGGGCTGATCAAAGCCTGCGAGACACAAGCTAATGGCTGAACTCAGCTGGGCATGGGTAATGTCAGGATTGTTTTGGGTATTGAGAAAAAGTATTTTTCATTACTAGTTTAAAGTGACTAACTAGTGGATGCTTTATCTTTATCGCGTTTGCATGCAGGTGAGCTGCACATGGATCCACAGGAATCTCTGTGACAAGCATTTAATGTTCCAGAAAGACTTTAGAATATGGCCCACGATTAAAGGCACAGTTCACCTTTAATTTAATGGAAATTCAATGTATTTTATTTGAAATTACAATGTACTTAAGGGTAGGTACACTAGAAAAAGCAGGTTACAAGTGTTAGTAATATTTTACTGTGAAGAAATAAAGAAAAAACATGATTTCAAGACAGGAAAGGAGACGGAAATGATTCTTTATAATAATTTTAAGTCCTCCGTATTTCTCTTTTTTACATTGTAAGAACACTCTGCGGGGCATGGATCGTATTATGAAGCAGCTTAACCTTTCCTAACTTCCAGCTGTTTTATAGTAGAGGACAAACTCCTTTCCTCCACCCTCCTTTTCAAAGATCTGTTTGAACAGTAAAAGTTGGACTTCCATCATTGTAGCTCAGTCATTATTGTGCCACAAATCCAATATAAGATGTCAAATATAGTTTATTTTCTCCAAAATTACCATTAAATCACACACTACTTCAAATTACGTACACAGTACTTACATTACAGTATATTATTGACTTGTTTTCTGTAAAAGTCTAACTTGTTACCACCTTATTCTAGTGTACCTACTTGTAAGTATTAGTAGGTAAATATAATTAAATATATTTATTTGTTTTTTCAAAATTCCATTCAATTACAGGGGAATTAACAACTATGATTTATCTTAACGATGAGTCTTGATACCTCAGTATATTTCCGTAAAACTGGTTTGACAGCCGTTAGATTCGTTTTAGGGTTTTTCCAAGGCTGCATAGGCAGAGATGGAAATCCACTCATTAAGTTCTATAAGCAGGCCTGAAATATGACAGAAACCACCTTCAAGGCTTTTAAGGGGTAAACAGTTAAAGCAGCAACTTGCTTATAATCTGAATACATGTTTTTAGTAACTTTTTGGATGTAAATAATCCAAAATGCTGTTCAGGTGACCCCAGTTTGCTAATTGCTCATGTTAAATCTGTATTCGATATGCATCTGATCTCCCTGTAATCATTTTACCTCTGCCACTCCACAGGCAGGGTGGAAACATGAGGAATTATAAGGGCTGTGCTTAACTAGGTCACCGTACAGTATGTCCCCATTACATAACACATGAGCCCGGTTTGACCAGAGCAAATGGGATGGCACTGCTCAGTGACCACTGTGCACAGTGACCCGGACTCCAGGAAAAGAAAAACAAACCAAATCAACCCCGCCCACAAGGCCTCACTAACTGGCCCACACAAAGAAAACCAACAAGCATAACAAGCATGATTGGTCACCACCTGTTAATTTGGTTTTCTTATGTTGCTCAGCTTTGTTTCAGTATCACCGTAGCAGCTGCTGCACTTAGAGGGACGAGAGAATTCAGGCGCTCCACGTGAACACCATAAATCACAAGGAAAATATAACATGAAATAACATTTTTCACACCTTGCTCCGCGTGAGCCAACATGCCGTCTTATCCATATGCTCCCAAGATGGAAGCGCACAAGCCCTGGATTTATAGCAGTGGGTGTTTCCTTGGATTGTGCTCTCTAAAAATAAACCCGCACCCTTACATAACAACCAAGTCTGAGCGAGAGCAAGAGTGATCAGTGCCAGCAGGTCGTCCTGACTGCTATCAGCTACAGCGAGTATGACTTGCTAAGGCAGCCTCAGAACCCTGACTGACTAATAAAATAATAATAAACCCTCAAAACTAAAGACAAGTTGTTTTTTATTTGTTTTGTTTTTTTTGTTTTGTTTTGTTTTAGGCTACTATGGCATTAAGGTTTCCTCTAAATGCTCATAGATGTTTATTTATTTATCATATGTAAAAAGCATAGATTTTTTCTATTTATTTCTATGAAACTCGTCCTTTTCTTTCTTAAAATTAAAATATAGACGTCACTAAAATGAACATTTTACGGGGATGGTTTAAACCTGATTTTTCTTCCTGTTTCCAGTCTGTCTGTTTACTCATTTCTGGGAACTAGCTGCTGGCTTCAGCTTTAATTCAATGGGCAGATATTAGAGTGGTATTGGTCTTCTTAATAAACCTGACCGCATATTTCCAGAAATGTCACGCCATTCCCTTAACTGGATTTAATAGTGTTTCCAAGGTTCTTGGTTTGCGCACAACAGAAAAGTCATGGTCATGAGTTTCAATTCTGCCTGAAGTACGAGACTGTAGATGAGAAAAACAAACTTTTTATGTCATGAATGATTCAGGACTCTGCAAGTGTGTCGCGACCGTCTGCAAAAGGTGGAATAAAGCTCTTGTCTGTCTGTATGTCTCCTCTTTGTTCTGTTGGGTCCCTCACAAAGTGCACTGTCACTGCCTCCCAGAGATGGTCTGCTGGGATGGGGCGTTGGTAATCCGGATCAAGTTTCTGGTGCTGAACATACAAAACATGAACAGCAAAAAGTGGTTTGAAAACCTCAGACATTCATTTATTCTCCCTGCTTTTTTTTAGTCACATCAATCACTCCTGCCTATCTTTCTCATCCATCTCAAACTCCGGTGTCATGTACCTCATCCCTCCTTCATGAATCAACAAATGTCAGTATGCACAGTGGCCACCTGTGTGAACCGCTTGTGCAGAATGTAGGGATGGACACAATGAGACTAGAAATTAATGATGATTTTTCTCAGCATTGCAGCTTCGGCACCATCCTTCTTCTTCCTTCATTTTACTGGAAAGTCTTTCAGCTGGTCCCCTGATGTATTAGCAGCATTAGAGTCACATGGAATGTAAAGAAAGACAGAGATATGTATGTCTCTCTCTCTCTCTCTCTGAGGAGATTTAAAAGATCAAAGAGGGTGGAAAAAAAACAAGAGGAGGGGTGGACCGTGAGAATAGTTTCCATGGTGACCATGACATCATCGGAGTCTTGTGTCTTAATGGCAGCTTTGTTTGTGTGGAGGTGAAGGCAAACAACAGTCTGGAGATGACAGAAGGAGGCACTTTGTGAAATTTAATTGACAGAACCGTGGCTCTCAGAGCTCTTGGATATTGAAGACAATCAGGGAGATTGAGTTTTGTTTTCCTGCTCCGCTCTCTTTCTCTCTCTCCCTCCTTTCACTCAGTGTCGTGGGTGGCTGCTGTAACAGATCGGGAGTTACGTCAACTCGCTAATAACACAGTTTGGTAGTGCGGGGGTGAAGTTAAGGTTCCAGCCAGCTCAGTCATTTTTAATTGAGTTATCGCTTTGACAGACAGAAGACAGCAGAGAGACAGCGCGGGGCATGGTGTCACTGTTACAACATTTAATTACTGATGTGAAATTTTATCTAGCTGACTTACATTCAACAGTCGCTTTGTTGAGGACGCCTGTTCAGGTGCTCCTTAATGCAGATATATAATCAGCCAATCACACAGCAGAGACCCAGTGTATTTAACTATGTAGCCAAGGTTGAGACAACCTGCTGAAGTTCACACCGAGCATCAGAACAATGAAGCTGAAGGTGTGACATGGTTGTCGTGTCAGGTGGGTTGGTCTGAGAATTTAAAAAAATGCTGATCTACTGACGTTTTCCCACATAGCCATCTCTAGGGTTTATAGAGGATGGTCTGAAAATAAGGAAGAATGTTCAATGAGCAGCAGCTCAGGATGAAAATGCCTTGTTGGTATCAAAGGTCAAAGGAGAACAGCTAAACTGCTTTGAGCTCATAGGAAGGTAACAGTAACTTAAATAACCACCCATTACAAGGTATGCAGAAGAGTATCTCTGATTACACAATATATCAGACCTTGAAACAGATGGACTACAGCAGAAGAAGCTAAGAAAGGGAAGCTGAGGCTACAGTCCACACAGGTTCACCAAAATGGACAATAGAAGACTGCAAATACTTTGATGACTCTCTATTTCTGCAGGAAAATTCAGATGGCAGGGATTTGCCATACACAGCATGAAAGCATGGCTCATTCCTTCCTCGTTTCAAAGGTTCAGGTGTGGGTGATATCCAATTGGTACAATATGGGCCAAAGAGCACCTCTAGGATGTAGTGGAACAATATATTCACTTCATTGATGGACAGATGACAAATCTGCAGCAACTGTGCGATGCTGTCATGTTAATATGGACCAAGATCTCTGAGGATAATGTTGAATCTGTGCCATGAAGAATAAAGACATTTCTGAGAGTAAAAGTGGACCCAAGACGTTACTGGAAAGTGTTCCAAATACAACATCAGGTAAATGGATGTCAAAGATAGTCGATTTAATAGACATAGTTTGTGGTGTTCATAATTCTGCAACTTCTCTAGAATAGTTTCAAACAAAAACCACCTTTGTAACTTCTATTAAAAGTTTGATTTATTGAAGCAATGTATTGGCGGACATTTGCATAGATTGATGAAAGCTAATGCATTCCAATAAAAGGCAAGCACACAGGATGATAGAGCCGTAACTTTAATTGCAAGTTCACAGACGTCACTGTCAAACCTGGTCTGAAATAAATAAATAATAAAAAGAGTTTGCTGACTTTGCTGCCCCACAAAAAAAGGTTTAAACAGCTTTTTATTGCTGCACACAACATAATGCATGCACAGGTTCCCCAGCATTACACCGTCAATAACTGGTCAATCCAGAGTGCAGACATGATCAGCATCTCAGGCTCATCCCACCAGTGGACTCGGACAAGACGTTGCGCTAATTAACATTAACAAGAGCAATAAGCCATCCAAAGGATATGTTTCCTTACCAATAAGCACTCCTACCTGCATCTTTTCAACAACAACAACACCCACTGTTGAAGCTGCTGTGCACCTCTGCTGTTGTTCCATGATTCAGTGGAACAACACCACTGAGTCATCGATGTTTCCTGCTTCAGCTGCTGATCGGCTCTCTGGTGAAGGAGCCATCATTGTCTTTAAGGAATTTTCTTTTAATTTCCTGTTTAGGATTCTGGCCAAGTGTGCTGTGTGTGCTCTCCCTTGTGATCCAAGTGTAAGAAAACCGAGAGCCCTAGATTTGATAAATTATGCGCAATAAAGGATGGTGTTCAAAAACACAATATTGCAAGACTAATCTCAGGAAATGTCACTGTGTGGCTATGCCCAACGTTCTGTTCTGCTCTACTAACCTTTCCCCCATATCTGCAACTAGCACTTAAGTTGACCACCCTTGAATGGCAGGCTAAAACCAGCCCTGTCACATGCTAGTGTTAATACAGACTCACCTGTAGCGAGCCTTTAAACACAATAGCTGTGTTGATGTAACTCCTGAATGCCATTCATTTTCCTTCATGTCCTGCAGACAGTAATTGTAGCTGTTCTCCTGTCGCTGCTGGGAATCTGCGGGTGGTAGTTTGAAATTGCCTCTAAATGTCTGACATCAGTGGGGATGATGGGAATTGACAATTATATGATAAGCCTTCCAGAGGACTCCTGATTTGTTGTTTTGAAGATTTTGCCCAGCATGGTTCATTCACAAGTCCAGGAACAAGAGAATTGTAGCACCTCAGGATAAATGGGGAAAAAAACATTTGATGTAGAGTTCAGGGAACCTTGTAAAAAAAAAAAGTGTAAACTAACAGGTATGTTTTTTGTGGTGTTTGGAAGGAACATTTTGAAAAAAGTGAAGATGAGACATTTGGGGTCTCTTACAGACTGGGGAGGTCGGAAAGAGTCACAGCTGGTGAATGAGTCTTTGTTTGCCTTTGAATGGACAGATGATGCTTCCCGACCTCCACAGAAGCCAACAGTTGTCCAGAGATATCATAACTGGCACCATTATGTCAAAAAAGATTTGCGCGCGTGTGTTTGTGACTCCATATGTGTGTGTCAGCCAAAGGTCAGAGCGAGGGGGACAGTTTGCTGTGCTACATACATACTTGACTCGAAGTGGGGCTGGTGGAGGCAGGGACGCCATATGCATCATATGCTTTCGCTGGTGATCAAAGGGAGCTTGTAAATGATACGGCAAGTCGTGCACATACTCTGGTCTCTGAAGTAAATTTCAGATGACTGGTGCAAATTTCAGAGTGTGAAGTGTAGCAGCTGGGTGCTTCCTTTTAGTGGGCGCAGGAAGATTTATGATAGCCAGAGTATTGTAGAAGGATTGTTTGGTTAGCACTTTGAATTGGGAGGAAACAAAAAGGAGAGGATAAAACAGATAGAGGGCTATTTCTGAATTCTGTGCCTTAGGGGTAGTGGCGTTTTTAGAAACTTTATTAGCTACAATATGGGCTACGACTGGTTCACAACATACAGATACTGTTTTCTTTTTTGCTCACAAAATAGTGCAGCTGCAGTTGAAGATAAGTGGGGGAAATGGAAAGTGGTTTCACAGCTGAAAGCCTGTTTTCAGCATTTGAGGAGTTTACTGGCCTATAGCATATTTGAAAAAAGTTACATAAAGCCTTTTGCGCCGAGTCTGACAGCTGCCTGGAGTGATGTCACTTGACTGAGCGCTGGATGTGGAGTTAGAAGTGACCCTGAGCTGCTTTCTGAACAAACTTTTGTTATACTGTAGGTGGGCAACACAGGCATCAATCAGGCTTTCACAAAAAACCAATGTGAGGCATAAAAAAAAGACCCAGTTCTGCTGCCTTGCTGTGAGCGTGATTATGTCATACAGTTGCATTGCTTAATTTTGCTGTGGAGTGTCCCTTTAACTCAGGTTAATGGTGTGTATCATAAAAACAATGAATTGTAATTACTAATGGAGATATGAGAAAGTTCATCACCCAGTGGAAACGACTGAAATCCACAGTTTCTTTGCTACTCTATCGCCATTATGTATAAACATCCACCCACCCACCCACACACACAAGCACACGCACACACACAGATCCATTAGATGATTCATCGGAGCTGCTGTCAATTACTATCTATGCTGTTTGCCTGCTTTCTGATTTGCATTCATGGCCAGTCGGTTTGCCATCTGATATTTGTTCACCTCGTTGACTCCACAGGACAGAAGCTAAATAAAGGAAAGGTTAATGTGCTGTACTCATTTTAAGTATGCATCAGGCTCTCTGTGATGCCGTATCTGTTCCCAAAACAGGTACAACCAATAGCTGCTGGGAGTCATACGCTGTTGCCACAGTTGTGTTTCCATGTTACTGTGCTTAGGTGTGACGCATTGATAAGGGGGCAGGAGATCTTAAACCCACACACACACACACACACACACACACACTGCACTGTTCCAAGAGACAAGAGATGTCTGGTAATGCCGAGGAACACCAGCAGAGATTATGTGCAGTAAAATGTGTGTGTCTGCTCCAGCCAGATGTACCCTGGGGCAAAGTATTTGCAAGTCATCAGCTGAAGATAAAGTAAAGAGTTATATACCCAGAGCTGTGCTTATCTGTTACATCTCCTTCAAGTCATAATCCTTCTGGGAAAGAAAAAATATTGTGAATAATTTATGAGTTTTATTCATTATGAGAATTTGATACAACATAATTTTGATACGGTAGCGTTCAAAGGCTTGAGTCAAAGCAAAAAGCTGAAACAGGACCTCAGAGATGCATCTGGGCCTACAGTTGATTCATCGACTCTCCATTGAAGCCTCATTAAAATGCTCTCAGTGGAAGGATCATGAAGGGGTTCTTAAAGACAGGAAATGGGGAGAAAGGGTGGAGGTATGCCAACCTACACAAGAACTTGAAGTATGGAGTCATAAATCCAACTTTGAAACTTTTGGTTCAAATCATAGACAGTATGTATGGACGAGGTGTAGGACCAACTGTAAAACACGGTGGAGGCTGTGTCGTGGTTTGACGGGATTACACAGTGCCGTCAGATTTTGATCCACCGTAAAATAACGTGAAGAAAGCACCTGCCTTGCAGTGGATTCACAATGATCTAAAATAAACATCTAAAGCTACTGTTTCATTTCTGAAGAAGAACAGGGTGAAGGTGATTGAAATGCCAAGTTTGTCTCCTGATCTGAACCCTAATCCAACACCTGTGGGCAATTCTTGAAGAATGGATAAAGATAGATGTTGCAATATGTCGCCAACTTGTTCATTCCATGCCTAAAAAACTTGGTGTTGTCCTTGAAAATCACAGTGTTAATACAAAATACTAGATGTAGTAGTTTTTGTTGCGGGGTGTATTCGTTTTCACTTCAACCGATTTGAGTAAAACTGAAGACTTTGTGATCTAAGTTATATTATTAACCTTAATTTCATGTTACGGAGTTAAACAAGTGTTCAATAAAACTCAGCCTTGTGAAAATGTTGGAAACTGTTCTTTTGTTCATTGAGCTACTGATTAAATTTCTACTTTTTAAAGGGGTTGTACTCATGTATGCTGAGCACTGTACCTCTATCAGTCATGGATTGGCCTCTGCAGAGCCAAGACCTCCGCATTATTGAAGCAGTGTGGGATCATCTTGACAGAAAACTGAACAAAAGGCAGCCGACTTTCAAAGAAGAGTTTTGAATGTCCTTCGAGACCATTCTTGAAGACTACTTAAAGAATTGACAAGAAAAAAACTTGCCTTTATAAAGTTCAGGCTGTGTTTAAGAATAAAGGTTATCATACCAAATATTGACTTCCAAGCTTGTTAGATTTGCTCTGTTTTTGCTTTAAACTGTATTTTGTGTATATATAAACACACACAACTATGCACACCTCCCCATATATTGAGGGAGAGCGAAAGAGAAGGCAAAAACTGACTTTGTACAATTCTAACAAGGTAGTATGGTGTTAAAACCTATATGTTACTATATACCAATTATTGTAAATAACAGCGTAACTGTTTTTTATGTACTTTTATACAATTATATTCAAGAGAATAAAATAATCATTACAATAAATTTGGATGTTGTGATTGCCCCGGGACTTACCCTGCAGAATTGCATGTCTGACTCAGGACATTCGCCTGTCTTTAACCTGCCAGCTTCTTAGTACAAAGTCCGTGTGATTACTCCAATTGTGCTGATGTGACGTTCACCACTGGTTTGGAATGTAAAGCCAAAACAACATCTCTAATCTTTGTGGATAAAAATTATATCGAATTTAACTTGCAACTTGAATTTATAAATAAATTTTCACCTAATTAAACACACGCCACAGCTTCCAAACACCATCCCACCACTAGCAGCACACATGCACGCAAACTCACTTTCTCATTTATATTTGCTTATTTTGAAGTTCACTTGCCCTCGAATGACTGGTTCAGAAAAACACACACGTTTTTCTTAAGCAGACGTTAACGTTTCCTCAGCGTTACTGAATAAACAGCCACGCTAAAATGCAGTCTGTAAACGCAAAGGAATGTCCCGTTATTCTCGGATCAGGCTTTGATTAAGCTAATAAATCATTCAGATCACCAAAGA
The DNA here is from genome assembly GCF_018398535.1 of Haplochromis burtoni. NCBI lineage: Eukaryota > Metazoa > Chordata > Actinopteri > Cichliformes > Cichlidae > Haplochromis > Haplochromis burtoni. The sequence continues at coordinate 314,769 of NW_024582859.1, read as the reverse complement.
ACTGCTGGAATCGCATGGAAGCAGTGCAAAGTTTAAGCACATTTTACTGTCTTTTGAGTAAGGGGAACACATCGAGGCTGCTCTGGTCTGATGCAACGTCACAGGCTAAACAGCGCAGGGCGTCCTTTTTTTATTGAATGGTTTCGTTTGTATAAGATGAGCTGCAGGATCTAATTTGCCCCCTGTGACAGGCTGGATGATTACATGTTGAATAATTTAATACAATAGCCAGAAAATTTCAAGATAATATGGGTGTTTCTTAAGCTGTCAAACCACAATCTCATTTTAAAAGCAGATGAGATAGCTACCGGTGTGTGGCTTCATCATTAGTTACAACATGCACGCACAGACACACACACACGGCTGGTGTGATGAGAAATGTATTGACGTGTGTGCGTATTTCTGATGGAGACGCAGATTCAACAAAGTATTTTTCCGCAGCCATGAACACAGTGGAGCCTCCCCCCTCCCTCCCTTTGTTAAAGACAACAGTGGGATTGTTATTCCCTCTCAGTTTTTCATTCATCCTCATTCCTCTTCCTCTGTTGTCTGCCTCTATCTTTCCTCTCATCTATCAGGCCCACGTCTGCAGAGACAGCTCCTGCTGTTTACTTTTAATTTCTCTCCATGAATCCTAATTGCGCGGCGTGTCACGGAGGGTCAGCTCTAATAGGAATTATGATAAGTGCATCAGAGTCTGCAGCCGCTGAATCTACCTTGAATAGGCTTACAGGATTGTCTGTGGAGGCCTCAATGCTGATGACTTGAGTTTTTGAAAATAAACTGGAGCTGAAGCTTTTAAATGGCTTTCATCCATTCATTCTTGTTCTCTTATTCACGTATCCGCTTTCTGAACTTATCTGTCCTCTCATCTTTCTTGCTCACTTTCTGTGACACTCATGCTTCCTCCACACGGTCATAACCGTCTCCTCTTTTATGCATCTTTCTTCATATCCTCCCAGCTAGGGATGGGTTCTGACATAAACGGTAGTAACCAGACCGAAAAGCAGCGCGCATTTCGGTGCTTTATTTCGGTGCTTTATTTCGGTGCTTTATTTCGGTGCTTTATTTCGGTGCTTTATTTTGGTGCTTTTTTTTCCTGAGCTGTGATACACTTTAGATTCTAGCGTTTCCGAGGATAGTAGGCGGGTCCAGGTACGTACGTTCTTTTAGAGCAGAGCTACAGATTAAAATGCCCAAGGCGAAGCGGTCAAAGTCTGGCTGTACTTCACAGCAAAATATGCAAACTCAGCAGCCTGCAACAAGTGCTTTAAGCTGATACTGTGATACTGTCAAAGGAGGTAACACCTCAAATCCGATGAAACACCTGGCGACGCATAGCGTTTTTTTTAAAAGCCGAGAAATGCGCCGTATTTGATAGCTTGCTGCGAGACCTCACACCGAGCACATCTATTGTGGGTGTGGTGCCTGTTATCGGACCCGGAGTTAGCAACATCCCCCAAAAAGAGGAGAGTCCTGGCCCCTAGCCCTGCCAGTGTAGCAGAAATGATGATGAGGATGATGATGGCAGCAGCAGCCATTCTTCTCTGCCTGAGTAGCTTAATGTTCGTGTGTAATTTACGTTGAGTACACTAACCACGTTATTACATTAATGCATGTACGGTAAACTAGCAAACATCATCATAGCTACATGCGGCTGTCTTCTTGTTTGATGGCAGATACTCCCTTCACCCTTTCCAAAAAGGCTAAAATGACCAAAGAAAAAGTGGAAAACAGTTATACATGAGAGGTTTTTGGACAAAGTTTGTGTTTTTTCCATTGTTTAAGCACTGCTTCCAGCCAAGAGTGATACCATATATGCCCTATAGCTGCAGAAAAGGCTAACATTGTTATCTTTTTACAAAAAAAACAGCTGAACATGAGAGGTTTTTGGACAAAGTTGGTGTTCTCCATTCTTTAAGCACCGGTTTGAGCACCGTTTAAGCACCGGCACCGTTTCAAAAGTTTGGCACCGGTATCGGATAAAACCTAAACGATACCCATCCCTACTCCCAGCTGTCCTTGATACCTCCCTATTTCCCCTTTTCTTTCCTCTCTCACACCTCCACACTCCTTTAACCCTAGACGCTATTTATTCCCCAACACCCCAAGAGTCACGCTGAGCACTAAAATGCGTCTTGAGTAACCCAATCGGAAATAACAGCTCTATATACAGGTGCGAACGTACTCGGAGAGGCTTTACCACCGCATTCCTGAAGGGACATTTGGAGATGGTCAGTGACACATGGGGCCACAGATATAATAATAATGTCAATGCAAATGAGCCCCTGTCCGAACTGAAGGACTGAAAAGTCCAAACATGCCAGACAGTTTTTAGACCAAAAGGCAGATAGGGGGTAGATGTTAGTCTGGTTTGTGAGTTTTCATGCATTGTTTTTACAGTCTGCTTACTGTGCAGGCACATTAACTCCAGTCAGGGGTACACTAAAGAGTGCTCTGACACACTGCAGTATCTCCCAAAGTGAATCCCAAACTAGATCTATTAAAATGTAATAAAAATATTACAGGCAGAATGATGGGAGGCGAGGAAAAGATTTTCCCATTATCACTTTTAGAACTGTGAATGCAGGAAGGTCCCTGGTGTTAACATAAAAAAGATGTGACAACATTAACAGAATAACAGTCACAAGATGAACGTTTAGAATAACTTATGCTTGTTATGAAAAGCAAACAGAATCATAAAAAATATATGGTGGGCTGAAGATAGTGCCTATATCTAATCCAGGCTTGTCGTTGAAGAAGAACATGTGCAGAGAATTTAACAACTCAGTAAAATCATTCGTTGATTTTAGAAATATTACAAATTTAGGATCTACAGGCTGTGTCTGTCATCCTGTCGGCTACACATTTGCACTTTTTGCCAAGCTGTGGCATTGAGCCACTGTAAATTATTGATAACGCATTGTTCTCTTTTTAAACTAACAAGCTGCAGAGCGTCTACCCAGCTCTATTTGTTTACTATTTAGATTGCCAACTTGGAGCGCATCCACTTCCTGCTGTTTGACTCATGTGGAGTATGTACAAGACCACACAGGGGACCTTCCACCCCTCCTTTCAGATCCTGTGCACACTGTGAGCAACTGTGTTGCCATCCAAATGGATGATTAGTGAGAGAGAAGAGTGCAGAAAAGTAATAATATATATTAACTAGCAACATAATCTACCACAAAAAGTGATGAACCTTGTTACTTTATAAATGAATCAGAATTTCCTCTGCACTTTTTTTTTCATATCTTCCATTAGCCATCCATGTCTCATTACTAAATTGATTCTCCACGAGGCAAACGGGGTGTCACTTGATCATATGAGGGAATTTATGTGCAAAGAGACCCAGCATGCATGTTCTGTTAAGTTGACACAGAGCTATCGCATTGATTGATTATCTTCCTCCTTCCCTTTTCCCCCTTGTAAATCAGCCAAAATCAATAGAAATACAGGGTGAAGATAGTTAGCTTTAAAAAGCCGTCACACGAGGAACCATTCCTAGAAAATATCAGTCTGGGGTGGTTCAGCTGAAGGTACTGACCTGCTCATTTTTGTGTGTGTGCGCGCGCGTGTGTGTGTGTGTGCGTGCGCGCGTGTGTGAATGTGTGTTTTCTATTTAGTCCAAGTTAAAGCTGAAGCACGTTCTTTTTTCTGAGCAGCGCTACAAGGTCAAAGTAAAATAAATGAATGTAAAGCAGTAGCTCGGCACGAAAACAGAGAAACAGAGAAGCGACAGCAAACTTCAGCTATAAAACCATAAAATATATACATAACAGTCCAGACAAATATGTATCTTTTATTTCCTTTTTTCTGTCGTTTTACAGAGCTTACAGTTGGCTGTATTAAGATGCTTTTTTTAACCCCCCCCCACTCTATGCAGATGGCACATAGATCTATTGATGTTGTCCCAGCGGTCCGCTCCTGGATGAATTATGTAACAGCCTCTGTGGATTTTAAAGGTGGCTGTGCGGGAGAGAAAAGCGTTTACGTCGATGTCGTGACAACTCATAACACAACCTCTGTATTTACACATACCGTGCCGTGTAAATCCTCAGTGCGTATGCACACAGCGTGACTCATAGTCGAGCCACTGATGCATGATGTTTAATGGACAGCCACAGCTGAAAGGCTGCCACAGAGACTGGCTGATACTGCCATGAAACACTGATGTAAACACTCAGAAACAGATCTCAGTGAGATTTATATTTATGTGAATTAAATATGTCGAATGAATGAAAAGTGTAGCTTTAGCTTGTCCTGTTTAATGTGGATGTACTTATTGTGTTCTATCATCTTACCAGACATATAAGAGACATAGCTGCCCCTCACTGAGCCTGGCTCTACCAACAGTTTCTTCCTGTTAAAAGGGAGTTTTTCCTTCCCGTTGTTGCCAAGTGTTTGCTCATAGGCAGTTGTTTGACTGTTGTTGTTTTCTCTGTATTATTATATTGTATCTACCTTAAAAAGATAGAAAGAGGGATAAAAGGAAAGGAAGGCGGGGAGGCAGACAGGGAAGCAGCAGTGTGTGAGAAATCCTCCTCCACTTGTGTGTCTGTTTGTTTGTGTCACTGCACTATAAAAGTAGACCTTAAATAAACACAAAGAAAATGGTTATTTAATCACAGCCCTTAAGTTCCTCGTTGCTAAGAGGATAATGCCTTTTACATTATTGCACATTATTGGGCTGTCTTTTTTCCCATTTCTTATCGCTTATTACTTTGAACAAACCATTCAGAGGAAAGCAGAAGTGGATTATTATGGTCTGTAGTCACTTCACACCAGGGGCTTGTGTTTTTCTGTTAAAGGACAGCAGTGAAGGATGGGCAACACCGTGTTGTCTTCTGGTGCTAGAGGAATGTTAGGTTAAGGCCTTGTTGTAAATACTTAAAAGATGCCCTTCAGTTTGCTGAGAAATGGCTTAGTAAACTTTAAAATACCCTTTTCTCCTTTCTTGTTGCAAAGTTCCACAGGAAGGTCAGCTTAAGCCCTGATGAGCTGGATTTCCATACAACAAGGCAACTGAGCTGCAGCATTTGCTAAATTACTCACGTAACTGCCTATATTCTCATTTCTGTGGCACAAAGTTAGACTGGACACTGTTTTCAGAGGAGAACTAGAAATCTTCATGTGACAGAAGCAGCAGTGAGTGGCAGATACACTGGACTCCAATGATTAGAGGATTACGCTCTAAGACAATATAGCAGTCTTAACGTGCCTGATTATAGCTGCTGACCTTGCTCTGTCAGCTGATGCCTTTTATTGCCACTCCAAACATCACAAGGGCACAAATTGTGTACACATTAGTGGGGGAAAAGGACAGGAGCCATACACAATATAAACACCATACCATAAAAAGGAGCCCCAGCAGCATGGCTATATGGAAGTGATTCTGGGGGACATGTGACACTGAGATCTTTACAGTGAAAACAGCCCACAAGGCTTGCTGCAAAACACAGTGCTGCTGGCTGGCAGTCCACTCGCTCACCCACCCACTTCCACTTTAAGATAGATGGTGAATCTGAATCTGCTGGGCAATGTCAAATCGTATAATCCCCCCTCTATTTCAGCCACCCCTGCCTCATCTGTCATGCCTTGTTCCCTAAAGCACTTTCCACAGGAGCCCTGTTTGCTTGCATTTACAGCTCACATCAAGCACATGACTCCGCTTGGGAAAAATAAGAATGTCCACTCTGTCAGACTTTTTTTTTTTTTTTTTTAATAAAAAGCACTGCTGCCATGGTAAATAAGGCGACCTATCTATCTATCTATACGACCTCAAAGTTGTCAGCAAACTAAATTAATCAGGATAACGGCTTTATTTCCGTTTCACATAACACCATTAATCATGAGGAGAAAGCACGTTTTCCTTATTGTGGTTTTAAAGGCTTTTAAAGCCCCAGCGACTCTTCCTTTCTTGAGCAGATACCTGTGTGTGTGCCGGTTCACTTTAAATTGGGCAACAGCGTGCGTTCAGCCGAGCGATGACGTGCGCAGCCTACATCAGCACCTTGGATACGGGTACACCATTCACAGTATGGTTCCTGCCCCATTTTAGGCCAATCAGCGCTTGTGTTTTCTAGATAGCATGCAGCACAACCCACACTGCTTGCCAGCTGTATTGTTCCGCTGTGGGGAATCTCCTCTCAGGCGTTATACATTTATCACAGATCCTGCAGCTTTTCGTGGCAGGTAAAAAAAAAAAAAAAAAAAAAAAAAAGGGGGGGGGGGTCTTTGTGACTATTCTGTGACGAAATGCAGGCGCAAATTATTTTAAGGCCCCTTTTTCTGGTATCAACATGGCACAGAGCTGTTAGTCTTAAATATTATCTGATTGCGACGATTAAAACCTGCTGGGTGGGTTATTATAACATATTTACTTCCCGGAAGTGCCACAGTTTCACCTTTGTGTTTGTTTCAAGTCAACTCGATCTCTTTACATAATACTGCTAGTGAATAACATTAATTAGGACTTTTGCCTTTTGCTGTCAGCACAGACCTAGGTTATCTCTGACGCAAACTCCTCATCACAGGCGTCTCTCGTCTCACAGGACCGTTTGTCCGAGTTTGACAGCGCCGATCAGCCAATCAGTGCTCGCCTCTGGCGTCACGAAGAGGGCGGGACTCCCGCCGCGGACCAATCGCAGGCGCTTGCATTGTTTTGACCTCTGGAACCGCATCACCGCCTACCTCGTGCCCATGGCGGAGGAAAGCTATAAATACGAGCGACGCCGTATCAGAAGAGGACGAAGTTGCGAAACTCCCGAGAAAGGAGGGAGCTACTCTGCAAGCCTGCTGAAAGAGGAGAGCTAAAAAACAAAAAACCGAAAAATAACCTTAAAAAAACCGTAAACGCCAATCCTCCAAAAATCTACGTGTACTGGAAGACTTTTTTGTAACGCTGATAATTTATTATATGTGAAGAAAGTATTTATACTTTTTTTTTTCCTATTTGCACTAACTAACGGTACTTCAGAACTACTGAGAATCTTTATTTTTTACAAAAAAAGTAAGTACTCCAGCTCTCTTGTTTCTGCTAATGTGTGTGTCGGTGTCTTTATTATTGCTCTTAGTTGTACTGTAGCTCTATTCATACTTAACTATAAGCTGATCTGCTGCGTCAGTTCACGAAGTTAGGGAGGGGTGTATATAGGCTGTGTGTGCTCTTTTTTTTCTCTATTCTTATGTAAGCACATAGCGATACCTCCACAGACTCGAAATGAGTCCGATGTGGTGTTGAATTTTCACTGCAGCCTGTTATTATTATTTTTTATTATATCGCCTTTTTCTAGTGTCAGTACAGTCTGTTCCTGTGCGCTGCAGTTTCTGCAATATTATGCCTTTCTTACTGTAACACCAGCCAAGACCTGTAGCTACAACTGCGACCAATCTTTATTAGTGAGGTGTAGACACTGCAGATTTTTGGGGGTTTTTTTTCCAGTGTGGGCTAGCTTCCCCCTCTGAGAAATAAAATAATCCACTCTGGGGCATTTCAGCAGCCTCTACAGGCTGACTCCCTATAGACCCTCTCTGTCTAGCTCTTCTCGGTAGAAGAGGGCTATTTCTGTGCTGCCTGCATCCAGCCTTCGTTTCAGTAAATGTTTAATGGCTAAATCCTTTCGCAAAAATCGCAAAACATGGGCGCAGACAGGTTGTTCGGCGACACTGCTTCGACTAATCTGTGCCGTATGCATACCATACCAACCCAGTAGCACGGTTATAAGCCTGAAATCCAACCGGATCGTTTCTTTGCCAACTTATCCACCATTAGGTATTATCTACAAAGCAGTCACTAAGTCAAGCTTACCCTTTTTGGATAATGAAATGCGGTAACCCCGCAGTAGTTTTCCTGTCTCCTGCTGTAAGGAGGATATCTAGAAGCCTATTATGTAATAGGATTCTCAGTCCTAGTGTGAGGTTAATGTGCACGATGCCTACTTCTTGACATTTAGATGCAGGGTTGACAACAGTATAGCCCAGCTGTAGTGCCTCTTCTGTTTATTTATATCAATATATTCATATTATTAGAATATATTCTGTATATTCCTCTTTTCTGGTTTATTTTACCTTTAAGATCCTGCTTTGGTTGGCCATTTTATGGCTTACAGCCTACATATTTATGAGCTCAAATGGTCACAGTACAACATACCTGCTTTAAAAACAAATGCTTAATAATTAAAGCACCCTCCTCCCTTCGTTTTAGCTGTGTAGCCATACTGCATGATCATTCCAAATATATTTTCATGTACTTATACATGTGTTTTGTCCCTCCCCCACTTTTAATTCTTGCAGGAAAAAATATAACACCCTGTGGAAGGACACCACTTACACAAAACCAGCACTTCTGATTTTGATTTTTTTCCCCAACCTGTTTCATCCAAGTTCTGGTTACTTTTGCCATCCCGACTGGAGAGAGCAGCTGTGCTGCCAAACACGGATAAACAAAGCAGACCCAGTGGATACGTTCAAGGTCAGACACAAATAATCTTGTTGCATCGGGTAAACTTCAGCAGTTAGCTATGCAGCTTGAAATCCAAGTAGCCCTCAACTTCATCATCTCATACCTGTATAACAAGCTGCCCAGGCGGCGAGTCAACATTTTTGGCGAGGAGCTGGAGCGGCAGCTGAAGCAGAAATATGAAGGACACTGGTACCCGGACAAGCCATACAAAGGTTCAGGATTCAGATGCATCCACGTTGGGGAGAAGGTTGACCCCGTGGTGGAGAAGGCAGCCAAAGAGAGTGGGCTGGACATTGAAGATGTCCGCAACAACCTTCCCCAGGACCTCAGTGTGTGGATTGACCCCTATGAGGTATCCTACCAGATTGGGGAGAAGGGGCCCGTCAAAGTGTTGTACGTCGACGACAGCAACGAAAGTGGAAGTAGCAATGTGGGACTTGATTTGGACAAAGAGATAAAGAACAGTTTCAATCCAGACGCGCAGGTCTTCATGCCCATCAATGAGCCTGTGAATGGCGCCTCCCCGGGTTCCAGCTCGCCCTCCCCACCCTTTGGCCACTCGGCAGCAGTAAGCCCCACCTTTATGCCCCGCTCCACGCAGCCTTTAACCTTCACAACAGCCACCTTTGCTGCCACCAAGTTTGGCTCCACTAAGATGAAGAGCAGTGGACGCAACAATGGCGGCAGTGGCGCTGGGAACAAGGTGGCACGTACCTCTCCCACCAACCTGGGCCTGAATGTGAACAGTCTCCTGAAACAGAAAGCCATCTCCACCTCCATGCACTCTCTGTACGGGTTAGGCCTCGGCGCGCCGCAGCAGCAGCACCAGAAGCCCTCGGCACTCTCCCCCAATGCCAAGGAATTTGTGTTCCCCAGCCTGCAGGGCCAGGGCAGCCAGAGTGCTCTTTTCCCCAGCGACAGCTCGCTCAGCCTCAGCCCGCTGCAGTACAGCAATGCCTTTGATATGTTTGCGGCCTACGGTGGCCTTAATGACAAGTCGCTTATGGATGGCTTGAATTTCAGCTTGAGCAACATGCAGTATTCTAACCAGCAATTCCAGCCAGTTATGGCCAACTAGTACACGTGAAGGTACTACTTAAGCTACTACTTCATACAGAAACGACCAGAGATAATGTGATGGGGGGGGAAACAAACATAAATGCACATTTCAAAACAGAAATAAATAAAATTAAAAAAAAAAGTAAACAAGAACAGAATGTCAAGTATAAAAGGAAAAAGTGACTTGTCACCTGTAAGATCTTTGTTACGAGTCTAAGAGCATGAGCCCGAGGGTGAATTATTTTGCCCCCTTGAGTTATACCTTTTTCTTTTCCTTAATGAAGCTTGTAGTACAAAATGTCCAAGCTTGGTTACCTAAACTTCAACATGCATCATTGTTATTTCTTTTGCCAACCAAGCACAAAATATTTTTTTTATGTGACTGTTTAAAAAACAAAAAAACAAAAAAAAAAAACAAAAACATATAATATAAATATATATATATATTTTATTTATATATATATATATATATATATATATATATATATATATATATATATCATTATATATATATATATATATATATACAAAAGAGAAAAAAACAACACAAGTCATGGCCTCTTTTCAGTATTTAAACATAACTGGACATCGCCAATTATTTTTTGGTTTTTTTTGTTTTGTTTTTTTCAAGAGATTGGCATAAATAAGTGGGATTTCCTGGTCTTTTTCTAATTGTATAATTTAATTTAGTACAGAGTTTGTAAAATATCAGAGTATCTATTGTTTCTACGACATGGTATTGCATTTATATCTTTTTACTACTCCAGTGATCTGTGATGGCTGCAGCAACTTTATGTTTTCTTTTTTTATTGAAATAAAAAATGAATTTATCATTTAAAAAAAAATGTAAAAAAATTGACTATCCTAAAGATTGTGTACAGAATATTCCGTAGTGGTGGGATATAAGAATATTTGCTTTCTTTCTTTCTTTCTTTTTTTCAAAAAAAATACATGAGAGTTGTATTTTCTGTTAAGAGTTTAAAAGATTTTTGCTATATCATGGACAAAATGTAATCGTATATTAATTTTGTACCTACATTGTGCAATACTTGATAAAAACAAACGGTATAACAAAGTATTCAGAGTCAGTGTCTTACATGTTAAGAGAGACTGATGGTTTATTAAGTTTGTATTAAAAAGCTTGAAAATAATTGCCCTGGTTCACTTTGTTGTTGCTCTTTGTGGTTCAGTTGGTGAAGGCGAGTGCACTGAAGTCACTGGTGCGTATCAGTGTCATTAGCGAGCATGAATAGTGCTTTTAAGTTAGAGATTGCAGGTTTCGTGTCTACAACATAGTTTCAGGAACAAAGTTGCTCTTACACATGACATTTCAAAACGCATTGTTTTATTTCCTCTGCCTGTAACGCAGATATGCCAGTACACAAGCAACACTGCTAGCTCTTGGCACTTTTTTCTTTTTTCACGCCCTGCAGACTTGGGCCAAGTGCCATTGCACACACGTTTAATGCGAGTGTGACTCTGTCTACCCTGATAACCTCTTAGCTTAGGCTCACATTTAAGTCGAGGCAGGATAAACCAGTCAACTGGATTCTGAGGTGTACTCTGCACAGCGTGTATAGAAGGCAGAAGAACCTTGGATACGATGAAAATGCCCACTTGTAGATTAGAGAAATGATGTGGCATATTTTGTGGTTCAAGTGGAAAAAAGCAGAACTGCATAATCAGTGTGATGAGGCGGACATCAGTCATCACTTTAACTGTGTAAACTGAAAGATATGTTCGTTATTTACGTTTTACTCAGTGTCTTCAAGGATGTGGGCTGGTAATGGGTGCTTTTGGTGCAGGGAAAAAACATTTTATGTAAATAGACATATTAAGACAGAACAAGTGGACTGAAGCCCAGAAACCACTAAAAAATATAAGGTAACTCAAGTCTTTGGATGCTCAGCTCATTTTGCAGTTTTGAATTTGAATTTAGTTTGGTAATGTCAAACTAGGAAAGGCAATCGGATGATACCCCCACATAAATTAGAATATTTACAACGATGGACATGTAATTATAGAAATGCATCAGATTTAAGGACCAGTGCCTGGGTTGCCATTACTGAGAGCTGTGTCACTGCTGTTTGTTCTGATGAGAGGTTGCTGAACTGTATCATGCCAGCACCGACCCTGCTGACATATCTTTGTCCCTTTGGGGCTGCCTCATCATTGCTTGTCTGTCTGCATGTCCCCTGATACACTCAGGGCTTGATAGGCAGTGCAAAGTTCAGCGTGTGTGTTGGTTTATCTCGGCCGCTGATACAGGCTCTGGTGGGAGTGTGTTTATCTTGGTACGTGACACGGTGTTTGTGCACAAGTGTTGGGTCATTCTCAAAAATACTGGGGTGGGGGCTGGGAGTCGGAGCTCCTGCAACAGAGGCAGAAAGGAGGTGTTAGTGATATCAGCTCCCTCTTTATCCAGGATTTGTCATGGTATACAAAGCATGAGTCACTGTAATGTGTGTGGTTGAGATCAGAGATGTCCAGTAGCTGGAATGAAAGGGAAAGGTGCGCTAATGCCAGTCAGTTATTTTCTGCTACTTGTTTAAATTAGGTTTGCTATTTCTGCAAATACATGCAATCATAAATACAATCTCACAAGTGATGTTTAGTTTGTTAATGATTACTAATAATCATATCATGAATGCTGACATGCACAAAGGCAGTCAGTTTATCATTTTAAAGCACAGTTATATCTCTTATACAATATGCACACGATTGGCCGTTGTCAGTAAATAGATGGACCACTGAACTGACTGATGTTACAGCTCTAGATTAAATTATTTCTCACATTTGATTCTAAAAATCAATGTCGAAGTCATTCCTTCTAAGACAAACATACTTCCTAGACTTTCATGATGTACATTTGTTGCTTCTTACTTATCATTTGATTACAAGTTGTAAAAGGATTAATTTGATTGAAGAGCTCAGACAGAAAAGTCTAAGTCCATCTGACGTGTTTTGTTTTTAATAAGGGTTGTTTTTCTTTTAATCAGGCTCCTATGTTATGTTAACTGTAAATGTAACTTAAATTAATTTATTGGCTTTTAACAAATTGGATATTCTTTTGCAGTCCATGCCTCTACCGCAAAAGATGCAACTGTTAACACTGGAAATCATTAGAGCAGAAATTAAAGCGAAACACTGAAAAAGCTGTTGAGCAAAATCCACAAGATGACATCATAGTTCATTGCTAAGTGACAGCACAAAAAATAAATGATAAACTGATAAAAAAAATAATAAGTACACTATGATCAATGTACTTCAGTGTCTCAGTAACTATAAAACCTGTTGTCACGTCAAGTAAGTTAAGATACGAAGTCGGGCATGAAGCTGGCAAACAGCATTACAATAGCAGTCTGAGCAAACTGATAAATCCAAGCTGACCTGGTTGAACGTCACATGATGTGAGTTGTGTCTTCTGATTAGTGGTGCTTTGGCTTTTGCCGACAAAAGGTAGTGCCATTTCGAGTTTTATTTGCCAAAAACTCTTGTTTTGGAAGAGGTTCACTGTGGGATTTAGGGATATTTGAAGCTCGTATGAGATTTTTGACGACGGCTTTTATATCCGAACTCTTCAGTTCGCTTACTTAAATTTATGTTTTGTAAAGCAACATCAGATATTTAGTTGTTCTTAACCTGATCTACAAGCTAAACTCAAGGATGGTGGAAAACAGAAGGGAGGACCGACCAAAGACGGCATGAGGGAGTGTAATATATTTTACCAACCAAGGGAAAATCCAAATGAGAGTGAGACTGGGATCAGAATATAACAAAGACACAAAGAGAGAGACGAGCTATGTGCTGGAAGCAGTGCGACAGTGAAATGTTGCCAGCACCGCTATTGATTCAAACCCAGTGCCAAGCTCACCTCTCAGAACCCCCCACCTGCTTGTCATAAAAACAGGTGGAGTTCAGCCCAGCTTGTGGTCCCCTCCACGAGACGGTGATGTGGGGGAGCAGTTAATGGCTTTTCAGTCCAACTCCTCTCCTCGTCTATTTCTGGAAGCATGCTAGAGCTGATTGAGCAATGATAAGCTGGAAGGAATTGCGCTTTCCCCCCTGAACATCTCTTCACTACGCCTTATCTGTATCTCAGGAAAACAAAGCATATCAGCCCAACATAGAAGAATGTAACCAGTAGAATGCACGATGTTGTTTTTGTCTTCACTGAGCAGTTGCTAAGTTTAAAGTGAAATAAAATGTTTTAGAGGTGAGAAAAAAGTATGAAATGTTATTCTTCTTTTATATCTTCACGTTCAAATCTAGAATGAAATTTAAAATCCTTCCCCTTGAGTAGTCAGGGCTCATCTTATCTGAAAGACCTCATTTTACCCCAGTGGAGCACTTTTCTCTCCAACTGCTGGCTTTCTTGTGGTTCCCTGGATATTTAAACTTACAAAGGGAGGCACAACCAGCTCCCAGTTTAGATTCTGGAGACAGACGCCACCTCTACCTCTCTGATCTCTACCGACCCTGAAGAACGGCAATCACTTTGTGTTTTTACACCACTCTGCATCTAATTCATTAGTCATTATTAATCTCTGGCTCTAGTTTGTTTTTGGCCTGGTTTCCCCACCTCACTCCAAACCGGTCTTGGCTGGTGGCCACTTCTCAAAACGTGATTCTGCGAGAGGTTTCTTCCTGTTAAAAGAGAGTTTTTCCTTCCCACTGTCACCAAGTGCTTGCTCAGAGGGGGTTGTTTGATTGTGAGGGTTTTCTTTGTATTACTATAGGTGCGGGTCTTTACATTTCATTAAAAAGCACCTTGAGGCAACTACTGTGTTGTGATATGAATAAAACTGAAATCAAATTCATTTTAGTACAGAGAAAGGGACATTTGTTGAGTCATTTAGCAGGTGACATCTAAGTATTGGAAGCACAGTTGCCTTCAAAGACATTTGGGCTGTTTTTAGTGGGCAGACAAAAGCAGTTTACATTTTTTTTCTAATGTATTCTTGTGCTACACTAACACACTGCATTGACGCCCTTTAGCTATTTCAAACAGCCACAGTTTTAGCGTGGTTAATGTACTGTATATAGTATACATGCCTTTTTAGGAATTGCATGAGCTGTTTCCATTGCATCTGGCATCATGAGTGACAGATACATTGTGCACACGCTGCCACATACACACACACTGTGAGCTATATTTAGACTTTCTGATGCATAGTGGGCTGTCCAGTTTGTGTTGTACGCTGCAGATCTCCTCAGCACACACTCACACACCCAGCTGTTTAAACTGCAACTGCTCTTATCTGCAAAAGGAGAGCATAAACAAACCACAGTCCTCTGCCTCGGCCTCTCCTCCCTCTCCACACCTCTCCGGGTGGCATACTTCAGTTTCCCTGGTAGTTTATCACGACACTCCCGTACCTGCCAACGGGTCACACCGATATTTTGGAAGTAAAATTTGGAACAGAACTATGGCTTGCAAAGTTACTAAGTTACCCGCATACTAATCTCTGGCAAATATGTAAACAACTTGTAAGGTCAACAGGTTGTCGCCTGCCCCAGACAAACTTCTGCTATTGGGTTAAACTCTCCAAAAGATGATTTTAGAAATTTGGCAGCTTTGCAGTGTCGAAGCAACACGACTCAACATCGACCTGATTAATCGCCGTGGTACAATTTGTGGTGATGGTGAGGAAAAGGTAGTATGGGGGGCTGGTGGACATCAGCTATCCGTCACTTCCTGGTGTGTGTGTCTGTGTGCTGGAGTGAAAGACGCAGAGAGGGAGGAGCAAAGGAATCTTCTGCTGTCTCTACAAGGCCCGAGGCTCAGAAGAGGATGATTTGTAGCCAGGAGAGATGCCAAGGCATGCGGGGAAGGAAGGGAGATGGAGAGGAAAATCACACTCGTAGCAACAAAGCATGACAACAACCCAGAGAAATACAAAAGAAACACACACCGTCTTTATGAAATGTGAAGAATAGAGAGCTACCAAAAAGGTCAGCTATAGAAATGAAAGTCTTTTCCACAATATTCCTGTGATGTTTTTCCTCATGCCACCAGCATTTTTGATCTTTATAAATACACTGCATGTCTGGTGATGTCTCACATTCATTTCTGCATTCATACAAAGTGTGTTTAATCCACTCTACCTATAGTGTCTTTCCCACTGCTGAGAAAATATAGCGCTCTAAACAGCTCTCCTGTCTGCTTAAAGTCAGGCTGGATTTATCTGGCTCGTGCTTTGAAGACTTTCATGAATAATATTTGCACATATTAATGAAAGAAACAGCTGGCCAGCTTTTGACTTCAAGTCATGAGATGCACACTTTGTTCCCTTACCTTCGTATGTTTGTGCAGCAGTAGAGTGTTTTTGTCAACAGCTTTAATGTAGGCTCAAGTTCTCAAAGGAAACCTTTTTCCCCTCTCCTGCCTGTCCTCATGTGTGAGTCTGGGATTACACCCATGTGGATCAGTGGGACAGAAAGTCAAAACACGCAGAGGAAAAAGACATCTCTGTAGCATTTGCTGGCAGTGGCAGAGAGCAGTAATTGTGAATGGACCCTTCTATGTCAGTTTTATGCCTTCGAGTAGGGCTTCCACTAAAACCAAAATCGTGTTTAGGGCTGCGAGGGTTGCACTGCTTTCCTCTAAAACGTATTTCAAGACCATTAAACCAGCAATCAGTCCGTGTGTCTGCCATTTGTAAACGGGCGGTTTCTAAGGGGAAGGTTTTGTCAGTTGTTTACAAAGAGATGGCGGGAGCTGAGATCACCATTACTATGGGAACCTGTTCGGGCATCACCAAGAAATGCCTACACAGCTGGATCAACGCTTACTGACTCACGGCTAAGGAATTTCAACCATCCTTCTAATACGGCTGCCAGGGACACTCACGTGCAGGCCCGAACACAAACTTTCCTGCGTCACTTTCTACGGCAAACGTCTGCAGTCCAGTAAATTAAAAAAATGCAAAAAGAGAATAGCAAGAAAAGATGGTGGATTAAATGAGTCAAACTGAGTCTCATTTTAGCCATTTATAACAGGAAAATTTACATTTTTGTCAGGAGTGGACACTGTAGCCACAAGTGGGAACTGTGAGACAGTAAATAAAATGTGGTGTACATGTAGTACAGGTCGAGAGTATTTCTAAATCAGTGACCTCATTCAGTTACACATATACAATCGTTGGCCATTTTATTAGGAACACCTTGCTAGTACTGGGTTGAACCATGTTTTTCCTTCCAAACTTCGTGGCACAGATTCAACAAGGAGCTGGAAACATTCCTCAGATATTACTGCACTTGTGATTTTCCCGAGGGTGTGCTTTCCCATGCTTTCTGTGCTTTCTGAGTTGCAGAAGGTTTGTTACTGGACCAGCTCTCCATCATAGTGCTATTGACTCACATATGTCCAAACTGTATACTGGCTTTTCACGGCAGCTAGTTTCAAAGTTCACCACCATTGAAAAGACATTGTTATCCCTTTTATTATTATTATCATTATTATTATTTTAATTATTATTAGCATTTTAGATGTGGTATCACCTCCCCCAGTGGTGTCTGCGGTATTGCTCAGATTGGGAAATGGTATGAGGAATGTACCACACACCTGTTAACCAACAGCCCAGTATCGCTGAAATGAAGGCAGACTTGAGTTTCCTGCACTAAACCTACTTCCTTTTGCACTGTTGATGGTAAAGTCACAAGATGTTGAAATAATCCAAAAAAAGTGCACACGTCAGAAAACAGGTGTGAACACCTGCTTAAGTCCAAATATGCTTGTTATACTTTATACCAGTCTGAGAAACTTTGCTACTTTGTAATTTGCATTTACTTTATAATATGGGATCCGGTCGTTAAGTGATGACGTGACAAATCCTACTTCCGGGCTTTGTGTTGTTAACATGTTTAATGTTTTGTATTTTCTTCTATTTAATCTCAAAAAGCTCCTAAAACAGTCAGTGATCACTGTTGACCACTGTTTATTACCATTAATCATTTATTTAAGTTCAGTTTTTAAAACCTTAGGATGTAACTACAGCCCAGCCCATGCAGCAGTATATGAATGACTAACCTCGTATTGTGGATGGATTATCTCAGTTGTTCTCCTGGCTGAAGTTTGGTCCTTTTACAGCATCCATGCGATTACATTTGTTTCTGACCACCGTGAACACTCACGTTAACTTTTATCCAGTGGAAAAAAAGTTAGCTTGTTTATATTATGCTAACATAGCTGTGTCGCTAGCGGTCACGTAGCACATCATTATATACCAGCTAGCCAAACTTCAGTAACCCTACAAACGTGACTGCTGTTTAGTTTTCTGTCTTCATTTATGTTGGAAGTGATAACAGAGCTGTACGTTTGAATTTGTTTCCAAAACCCCGCAGTCAGGACATGCTATATTGTATTTAGATAGAAGCTAGCGAGCTAACTTCCTGCTAACTTCTAACTCTGTTAAATGTCATAAATTCCGTTTTCATGGATGCCTGGATGTTAAACTCAATTGTTACACCTGGTAGAGCAGAACGCTGATCATTTTATTAAAGATGAAAGACTTTAGACAGTTTTTCAACTCTCAGTAATGCCATAGTGATCGTTTGATATATGGACCTGCAGCGGAGTTTAGACCCAGACACGGCTAGTGACGTCAGACTTAACGTCCGGATTAGATCCTACCTATTATTTAAATGACTTAAATTGAGAAGTTAGTTTATAAGTAGATAAAATTAATGCTTCATCTATTTTATTTATCATTCTCAGTTAAAAGTTCATCAAGTCAAAGTCACATTACAGACTTTGTAACACGTAAAACTGGACCATATGAAGAGCCTGTGAATGTAGGATTATTAGTGCTATGTGATATTGCAAACCCAATACCAAGTTAATGCAGGGCCAGTATTGTCAATATCGATACCAATAGTTTTAATCTATAATGTTTATTTGGGGTATAACAGTGTGTCATGGTTTAGGAGATGAATCATCATCAGTTTGCATATTCTGTACATATTTTAATGATCACTAAATCACTGTGATTTCCCCTTTCTTTCCTATTTTTTTATACCTGGAATTTACATGTTGCTGTCTCTAAAGCACTTTGGTCACATTGATCCAATACCAGCATCAGCATTGGAATCAAAGGATTATTTAGATCCTCGGAAATCAGAGTTAGAAATTGTTGTCATGTTGTTTCAATGTTTAACTGGTGGCTAAAAGATGAAAAGTTAAAGTTGTGATATTAAATTAAAAAAGAAAACAGAGATCAGTTTCTTTAATTGCTTTAGAAATATTGTTCCCAGTCCTTTAATCGGCATCTGAAATTAACTGCATTGTGTAATGTTGTGTAGTTGTGTAAGACATGCAGGCTTATTAAACTAATACAAACTGTCAGGTATCATCCAAGGCTATTTACCGGGGCTTCATCATTTGTCACATGATAAAACGGTGTATAACACAAACAAATAGAGAGGAGTCATTTACTCTGCAATCCATTTTGGGCAGAGGGCATATCTGAAATAATGGCTAAATTAATCGCTCTGTGTGGGTGACTACAAATTCATATTCTCTCTGCAATTAAGATCCACATGAAACCTGGATAAACATATGCTTCTTACCCTATTTCCGAGGTATTTTACTGCAAGCCCTCTCCTCCAATGAATTGCTGTGTTCACGGTTTCTTACCAATAATTGGCATGAAACTCCAGGCCCCTGGGGTGAAAATTAAAAGTTTTATGTTCATCTTCACGAAAAATCAATACAAATGTATATATCTAAGTATCTAAATCTTTATTTCCACTCTAGCTGCACAATAATCAGCTGACTGAACTCTCTCCCCGACTTTCTCTTCCCCCAACTCTTGCATTAACCAGTCAAATCTGCCTAAGCTTTAGCCGGTATGGCAATCCAAGTCTTATTAGCAAACAATAGATTACCCAACCCTGAAACAAGCCACACCGCATAAATGCTGCGCGGCTTGTTTTGGTCAAGCAACACAGGTGGACTAAATGATGTCACTTCTCTCCCACACAGAACAAAGATGCTAGAGGGTACTCTTTATGTGTAGGCCCACTTCATAACATGTGTGTGTGTGTGTCTCGGTGTGTGTGGGGGAGAGGTGTTGATGGGCCCTCGGTGGGTGGCGTTGCATAAGAACATTAGTGCTGAAGCAAGGTTTGATGGAAAATTAGGAGGGGGAAGGGAGGGACCATCATTTGATGTCTCTCTGTCTCGCCTATCCACCCATTCTCTCTGTGTCTGTCTCACACAGGACAGCACACACGCACATGGACTAAGCCCAGCATGCACCGGTGTCTGTCTGAGTCAGCTGCGTGGATCATGGTTTGTAGAAATATGCCCACTGAGCAACTGCAACAAGTAAACACATGATTATACCGGGCTAACATCACCGATCGAACAGACAAGCAGAAAAAGATGTGGACGCGTAGCAAAAAGTAAACTAGAAAAAAGCAGGTATACTCTGGCTCTAGTGGACATGGAAAACTTGCTCTGTTTAAAGACAGTGCAACTTATATCAATAGCGTTTGCCCTCTCTTCTCCATCAGCATTTAAACATCCAAACATGTCTCATAATTATTTATATTTCTAAATATTTTGTCAGCTTGAGAATGAGAAGCACCTCAGAAGGGTCAGTTTGATTTCATGATGCCATAAAGTGGACAAAGTACAAGCCCAGTGATGTGGATTTTATTATTGCCATTCTTTTGTTATTACAGCAAACTGCATTGCATTGCAACTTTATTTTAATAGGCTCCATAAATGGTGTTGTTGTCAGTGTGCGAAGAAGTTAACACGTCAGTGACATTTAATAACCTTTTAAGTTGAGAAACTTTAGTAAACAACAGCTACCACAAAGGCCAAGAAAAAACAAAAAACAAACAAAACAATGGTATGAATGTGGTGAGTGTGAACAGCAGGGCGGCCAAGCGATGAGCTGAAAAAAGAAGCACTGCAAAGCCAAGAGGACATGAAGATCTGGGTGATAATCTTTGGAAAGTCTTCATTACCAAAACTGATTTACAAGTCACCAAAAGGACAGAACAACAACAACAAAAACTATTTGTTTGTTTCACTAAAAATCACAGACTGTATATAAAAGATGGAAGAAAACAAACTACTGTGGGGATGCTGCAACTCCAAATTAGCACTAACAAATTGATAAAATAATAATAGAATATAACCCTACAAGAAGTACACTTCTTGGATTGTTTATAAGAATAATTAATGAGATGCCATAATATATGTTATTTACCTGATTTCAGTTCATTTTTAAGGTGGCATGGAAAGGTCAAATGGACTACAATTAAAAAAAAAACACTAAATAGAAAAACACAGCAAAAGCATATAAAACCAGTAGAAGCAGAAAAAAAACAAATGTCATAAAACAAAATGCAGTTGTTTATGTGGACACAACAACACGACGAACCAGCTGCTGAAGTTACAGAAACCAAAACATGTGACGGCCTGCACTGAGACATTTAAAAGAAACAAAGGGTTCATCGGTGCTGTGAGGGGAAAAGATAATGCCTGTTTAAATCCAGTGATTCATATAATACTGTAGAAACATGTTTGTTATTAGCCATTTATTGTTTTGTTTTGCGATTAAAAAATTTTCTTTTGCAGAATTTATTTCTATTTCTGTTGTGTCTTATTCAGCTTTTGTTGGGCTTTGTGTGCTTTTGTAGTATTTTCCGGTGTGCTGGTGTTTTCCTCAGCTGCAGTGCATTTATTCAGTCAGAGCCAGCGTACACTTCAGCAGAGATGGGCAGCAACACATTACAAGTAACGCGTTACTGTAATCTGATTACTTTTTTCAAGTAATAAGTCAATTAAAGGATTACTATTAAAAAAAATAATTCGATTACTGTTGCTTTCTCATAAGCACGCTGCTTTACTATAATATGGATGATATGGAGTGCAGGAGAGAGTATGAGCGTGCAGCGTTTAAAGCGCGTACGTACTGACATTACTTTGAGTTTGATTCCGTAAAAAGTGACAAAAACATTAGCGTCCTCTGTGGGAAGAAAAAAACCTTAAACTTCAAATCTGAGCAAGCACCTAGCAACCCGCAACGGGAATGTGAAATTCACAGAGAAACCCCGGGATCCTCCCACTGACGCTGTGGCACCGGGCAAACCTCCACCTGCTCCACTACTGCTAAACAGGTGAAAATAGATTTAAGAGCAACAGGACTTACTGCCGCTGAGTCTTTGATTTTATTTATTTTTTGCTGTTTTACTTTCATCTATTTGAAAGACTGAGTGTAAACACAAAAAATATTTTATTTTACATGCTGAAATATGCAGAAAATAGGTTTAAATGTTAAACAGATGTCTTCCAGTCAGAGAATTTTACATATAATGTATTTTTTGCTTGATGCAATGTGCATAAAGTTAAAAGATTAAAACTCCCAAAACAATTTTAAGAAAAGACTTTTTCATTTGATTAAATTTAATATGATGGATTATGCAGAAAAAACAACTGGGCTAAATGGTCTATTGCTTTATTAAGCATTCAGGTTGTGTATCATGTTTCTAAAAAGTAAATAAGTAATAAAGTAACTGATTACTTTTGAAAATAAGTAATCAGTAAAGTAATTGGATTACTTATTGGAGTAACTAATTACTATTTTCAAATAACTTGACGAGCTCTGCTCTTCAGTTAGCTGAAGCAGTACCTAGCAAACAGCTACAGCCTGCTTCACCTGCTAACGTTTCACACAGTAAAATACAACGGCAAGCACTAATACACCTTTTATTAGAAATGGGTTTTTTAAGCTTTTGGCATGTTTTTCAAAAGCTTGCACTGAATGTTTACATCCATGAATTCTTTATCACAATATAGTTGTTATATTTTATACCGGTTTGGGTAAAGGACATGAACTCAAAATGTTGAAAAAACATCTTGAAACGTGCTATTTGTGAATCTATTTAGCACATAAACATTTTATCATATTTGATCTCATTATAAGCTTTACACTATATGGACACTGTAATAGAGACATATTTGTACTTGTGACTTTAAGGTTTGTCTCAAAATAAGCGAGTTTCCTCATTTAGGCCACATTCCTCCTAAGTTAGCTTTCATACAGAAGTTCTCCATCTCGAGTGTTGTGAAATTTTTTATCTCTCACTAAGTGACACAACTACCGCTTTCGATGACCTGCTACTTTGTAACTTTTGGTTCAGTCAGCTATTTGTCTTCAGTTTAGATGTCAGTATGTTTGCGTGCTAGCTGTTTGGACATGTTAACACAGGCTTACAGGTGCAGAATCAGTGAACAGCATCACATCAACCCTCCAGCATTTTACATTATCAACAATGAGAACTCAACATATTGCTTCTGTCCTGACAGTGTGTAGAAACCGAGCTCTAATGGAATAATTGGAGCCTCTTTTTGTGGCCCACTGCACTTGCAGCTTGAGGAAGGAGGAAATAAAGACTGTTTTATCTTAAGCAGGATTAAATGCTTAAGGAGGTAGAAGAGGTGAAGGAAAACAAGTGCTCTGACTAAATCTTAAGCATGGTTTCAATTAGTTTAACTCCAGAAAACCGTTGCACGGCGCAGTGAAATGATACTGTTTTAGTGGTCTTGACAGAACACTTGAGCAGTCAGTACCCAAACACAATCCTCCATGATACTGAGGAATGTTTGGCAAGGTGAAAGCCTCAGACAGCCTCCTCTCTGTGTGGAGTTTTACAGCAGTCACATTTCAGCCCTAATTTATACTTCATCCTTCACTTATGCTTTTTTGTTTCTCAGGCTGATAGCAATCCACAGCAGGCCTATAAAACACAGATTTCATATTTTGATACAGTGCCTGCTGTGCTGTCAGTCATCATGGGGGATTACTAGAACTGTTACGAGTTCTCTGGCGGCTGGTTACAGCCAAACGAGGACAAGGAGGAAATGTAAATGGAGAAGCTGGAGAAGGGGCTTTGGCAGGTCATGTCGCACCATGTCACTGAAATGTGATCTGTAGGTCCCACATGAAGGAGCGCAGCCAGGAGCTGACAGACCTTTTTAGTTGTTCGCCCTGTGCCATGTCTAAAAATCAAGTGTTCTTTTGAAAAACAGAAAAAATCTAAGTGATATTGGCCAAGAGACACAAAAATTATGACATCCATATTGTTTCCAGACCCACTGGAGTGTTTGCCTAAGTAACTGTTTGCAACTAAGCTACAACGACTGGGCCGTGATTAGCACGTGGGTCTGTTAACACAGGTTTTGAGCTCAGGGGAATATGAAAATATTTAACACGCTCTATCTAATGTGTGCAGTTTTCCAGATTTTTGTTGTGAATGTTGTCTATAAATGGAGACATCAGAAGATAATTCTGTATACACAGAATTAGGAATCCCCAAAACTTGAAACTTAATTAGATGCATCATACCGGCAAAATGAAAATAACTTTCTCAAGAAGGACGACGATGATGTAAAAGCACCTAAAGAAATACTTTAACTACGTCACTAAAGTTAAAACAGGTCATGTAAAGTAGTGCAGAGTCTTGAGTTATTCCTCATTTCTTCATGTTTTGCTTGGAAAAAGGAAAGGAGATAATGGGAAATGTATACTTGTAAACGTATACATATGAAAACAGAGCTTGTACAGTTCTAACAAGCTTGAAAGTCAACATTTTGGAGGATCACTTTTACTCTTCAACACTGAGAAGAGTAAATGAACTCACTCGTCATGTCTTTAAGTAGTGCTCAGGAATATTTCTCCAGGCTTCTTGAAGGATATTTAAAACTCTTCTTTGGATGTTGATTGCCTTTTCTTGTGTTCTCTGTTCACTGATGATCCCACACTCAAAAATGTCGAGGTTCGGGCTCTGGGGAGGCCAATCCACAAAAAATAGTTTTCCATGGTGTATTTTTCCATACAGGTTTTTATTGCCTAGGCAGTGTGTTTGTGATCATTGTCATGCTGAAAAATGAAGCTGTTGTCAATCAGACTTTCCAGATGGGATTGCATGGTGAATAAAAATGTGATTGTACTTCAGCCTTTTCTTCATGTTCTGACCAAAATATAATAAAAACAAGAAGACTTTTTCCCCAGGACTGTATTATTATGTGAATATTGTTGATGTTAATGCTGTCATCAAAAAAGGACCATTACATTTTCAAACATGTTTCCAATTTGAAATTCATTCCATCAGCAACTGAATTGCAGTTTGCAGTTGCAATTTATGTGAAAATGTATCAATGATTTATAAATGTGAAATTGTGAATATGTGTGTGTAAGGGCAGTCATACTTCTGTTTCTATTCCTGGCACACTTCTCAGTTCACATATGTGCGCGTGTGTGCATTTCATTGGAAATCAGTTTGATTTAAGGCAGTTCTTGGCTGTGCTCCACTGCTACTGCAAACGTCAGCAGCCTGGCCAGCGGCTGAGAGGGATGAGGGTTTGAGGGTGTGGGTGGTGAGGGGTTAGTTAGCAGATGGAGGGAAAAGGTTGAGGAACTAAAGGTAGGAAATGAAGAATAGGCTGGTGACATGATAAAGAGTTTAGCAGGGACATGGATGGGTGGAGAAATAAGGCAACTGAGGGAGGGAAAGAGAGAGTGATGGCTGGAGCTGCATATGGAGAGGAGGGGCAGAGAGATGAACAAAAGGTGAAAAAGTATGACTCTGATCATATACCAGATACAGGCATGATAAAATACTATATGGACACAAAGCACAAACTTAACTACCACTTAGTGTTGAGATAAGAGTTCACTTCAAAGCACAAAAACCAAGCAACCTTAGTAACAGCGTGCTGTCCCAAGTGACCCCTGTCAAATACAAACACTCTTGCACA
Source organism: Haplochromis burtoni (assembly GCF_018398535.1). Taxonomy (NCBI): domain Eukaryota; kingdom Metazoa; phylum Chordata; class Actinopteri; order Cichliformes; family Cichlidae; genus Haplochromis; species Haplochromis burtoni. The sequence goes on along the minus strand of NW_024582859.1, from coordinate 289,468 downwards.
ATCTTCAGAAATTAATCAGTGACGTGAACGTCCTCAACGGGCAGACAGGTGGATGTGGGCTGACAGCAGAAAGCACAGCCCTGTAACAGTATGTGACAGGCTGCGGAGTCAGAGATAACAATGAGCCAGCTCAGTTCCCAGCAGGAAGACAGTCTTTAATGAAGCCAATAGTTGGGCTGCCTGGGGAGAAAGGATGTTATTAGCACAGGACAGAAGTCTCTGTTACAGGTAGCTCAAGTTAAGGGGAAAAAAACAGGAAGCAAATTCAGGATTTCAGCATTGCTTTTTGCGGATGATCTCATGTTGGCTTAGAGGTGGTGACCTCCAATCGCACTGGAGCAGTTTGCGGCTGAGTGTGAAGCAGCAGGAATGAGAATTTGCAACTCCAAGTTGGAAACCATGGTTGTCAGCTGGAAAAGGGTGGAGTGCCCACTCGATGTCAGGGAGCAGTTACTGTCCCAAGTAGAAGAGTTCAAGTGTGGTGTCTTGTTTACTCTGGGTCTTGTTTAATAGTGAGGGGAACACGAGATTGACAAATGGATTGGGGCGGTATCCGCAGTGATGCGGATGCTGCACCGATCTGTTGTTGAGAAGAGAGAGCTGAGCATAAAGCAAACTTGTCGATGTACTGGTCAGTCTACATTCCTACCCTAGACTGGAACACTAAACATGACCTCCTTAAAACCAGGTTATGTGTTCAGGTCACCATGGTCATTGTGGTGATTTATGCAGTTAAAAAGACAGCCTGCTCCGTCACACAAGAAATTCTGACTAACCCATTCATTTCCTCCATGTTACACACCTCTGCTGCATACTACACAAACAAAAGCAAACATTTTTTCACATCTCAAAATGTAAACTCAAAATCATTCTCACACATAAGTTTTCTTAACATGGCTCCATCTCACAGCTTGTTTTAAAGAGCTTAATGATATGAATTCTAGTGTAATTCCAAAGATAGCAAATCTGTTTTTAAATCACAAATAACAGTGAGGACCTTTAAAAGATTGCTTAAAAGTGGGGTTGGCAAATTCATTAATATGCTCTAGGCTAAATATGATTTTCAGTTTATGCTAGTGTATCTATTCTAGCAAATATTATTACTTATTACCAGTGATGGGAATAACAGCATCACAAGTAACAGCATTACTAACGGCATTAGTAGTGTGTAGATAGTTTTATGTTGTGTGTCAGAACAATGAGGCGACTGCTGTCTCCAGGTAGAAAATAGGAGTGATACACCTGCTGCTGTCAGACCTGCAGGTATCAAGCTGTGATGTTCTCCTTTATAGTGGACAGAAATATTTGGAGTGGCACAAATAATTTGTGTGGCATCTTATTGAATGCAGAACAGCTGACTGTTATGTAAATAGTCTGAAATGTTTTTTTCTTTTTAAAAGGGAGTAAAAGGTAAATGGCTGCAAATAACTTTGTTGTTTGCAAAACTTGTGCATATCATTTTCAAATTGACAATTTATATTTCCATTTAAAGTTATGAAATATGATTCATTAAGGTTTGTGGTTGTTACAGTAAAAATACAACTTGTTCTACTCTGATTTTATTTTATTTTTGTTTGATTTTAGATCATTTGTGTTAATGCAGTATATCAAAAATCAAAACATAACTGTAAATTCAGACACGTGAGGTTGTGCTGAAAACAATGATACCAAACAAGGCAAAGTAAATAGTTTTTAAAGGTGTAATGTAGAGGAAACATCAAAAGTAGTTAAAAAGGGCCAATTATACCCTGGACCCTGGAGTAACGCAATAGTTACTTTTCAAGTAATGAATTACTTTTAGAATCTTGTAACTCAGTTACTAACTCAGTTACTTTTTGAAAAAGTAACTAGTAGCTATAATTAATTACTTTTTCAAAGTAACTTGCCCAACACTGCTTATTACTATTACTACTTTTTGCTGACAGCTCCTTTCTTTCGCACAACATGTGGCTGAGGCTATCTCCAAACAACCAAACCAGTTGTGGAGAGATTTCAGCTCCAGCACTGTATACCAGCTCTAATAATCAAATTCATGCAAGCAACAGCGATAGCAACCACTTGCCATCCAGTTGCAGAATACACACTTTCCCATAATGACCATTGGTTACCAGGAGAAGGGGTTTTAGAAATCTATTTCACAGCAAATACCATGCAGACACAACTGGTTTCGAATATGCACTTTTCCCTAGTGGCCAGTGGGTGCCAGGTGGTTGCTAGCTAGTCTTTAGCCTAAGCAAACTAGCCTGTAGTCGGTGGATGGGAAGTGTGTTATCTGTATTGCTTTTTATTTATATTCATTTTAGATAAAAACATAAGTAAAAGAAGAAAGATGCATGCAAAGTAATTGAAAATGAAGAAAGTAAAGAAGACCATATCGCCTCCTGTTCACTCAAAGTGGACAACCTCAGACATTTCTAGCTGCAGTGAGCACAGAGCAGTAATATGGGATTTGGATTTTCTGTCATCTCTCCTTCATACTGTAACCTTTGAGAATGTAACCAGGGTCGTTAAGCCAGAGATGAACATATAATGTCATCCTTAGGTCGTAAGCTTCTTCCTCCCACCCTGCAATTGAAACGGCAGTTGTATTCATGGTGGCTTGACAGTCTCACACAATAGACACAGTAATGGGTGGGTGCATTCCAGCATGCGCCACACACACACGTGCACACACACACAAAACAGAAACATATACAGGCTTACTGAGACCACAGGCTTTCAGCGAACCACAACATAAAGATCATCATTTAGACTCCTGACTTCCCTTTCACAGGGAACTTCAGACACTGATTATATGATGCTTGTTTGCATATATGCTTTTATATGTGTTTATGGGTGAGACCAGAGAACAATTTTTAGATCAAATTTGTGAGGTTAAAAAATTGGAACACTTTGAAATTTTGTCTGCAACCAATTCCCTTAGCACCCACAAAATGAACATCCATGAGTTTAATCTGGGTGGCTGAACACGGTTTAAGAATAAGCAAAAAATAAAATAACTTGACAAAGAGCCTGGTTTTTATTTCTAATGCAGTTCCATATACTAGCAGAGCCATTGAGCAGAGGGCGATCCTTCCTTTCAACAAAACAAACAAAATCACTTCTTCAGCAGAGAAGCATGCACATCTAAGATGAGGGGACAGTTGTGGATAAATGCCTTTAATTTATTCACAACTGTATAGTCTCCTTTGCAGAATTACAATATATATATATGTACATATACATATATATATATGGATTTAAAGTTTATGCAGGTGCACTCTGAGACTCAAAGGCTTTATTATCTATTATAGCTATTTGCCATAAATATTTCCAAAGATGTAAAATGAAAGCTCTGCAGATAAACAGAGGATTCAGGGACTAAAAAACATATCAATAATAAGCATATATGTTTTTTAAATCAGCTTTTTCTGGAGAAAAAGAAGAAAAAGAAAGAAAAAAGCGAAAACCCACTGAGAGCTAAAATTATATTAGACACGTACCAGACGAGAAAAAATTACCATCAACCATTCAGATCCAGTTCCTGTTCCAGTAATAGAAGCTCTGGAGAGTGCTGTCACATGGTTGAAACTCAGCATGAACCATTTATTTCCACCAGTATGGGGTTTCTCACTGACAGACTGATATTTAAAGTTGACATCTGATGAAGCTGCTGACAGTTTCAGCTATTGCAATAGCGCGGCAGGGATGCTTAAACTTTTCTGTATCGTAATATTTTAGCTTTTTTTGTTGCCGTAATCCTAATTGATTGATGAGCACAGCAGTATTTATTGCAATTAAACATGAATCATTTTTATAGTAATTCCCACATGCTATAATAGAGACACAAATAGAACAGAACAGAAACTGAAATGCTTCAAGGGTCAAGATGACAGAAGATCTTCACAGCTATGTCAGCTCGGCAGCCTGAACAGCAAAAGTCTGCCACATGGGAGTGTCCAGGCAAATGCTATCTATGACAGGCTTCTTGATAAAATGCAGATCTATTTGGTGTAATCAGATATGAGAGCCTCGTGCTTTCGTTCACAAAGGAAGATTGATGCATTGAGTGACAGAGTTTCACTCTGAGAAAATAAATCTTGGTTATAGATGATGGATTTTCTGTTTGACTAGTAGACTATCAATCCTTTGAGTTTACACTATCAATCCTTTGAGTTTACACTCTTACGGCTCAGTAAGAGTGTAAAGAGTGCTGTTTCTGATGTATCCAGTTTTCCCTCTTTTTGTTTTGGGGTTCAGGTTCATGTTGTGTATGAATTAAAAATAAAAATAAAAAGTATAGTTATATCAGAAATGTGGTGCTGTCGTTTCTTTATATTTTACTTAAGAAGTCAGATTTTCTTGTCAATTTTTAAAATCTACAGAACAAACAAAAAAGCAAAGAAATTTGCATCTTTGGGCACTTTTTGCTGGAAAACAGTTGCAAAAACATTGGATTTGTTCCCATTTTTTAGTTGAATCTGTGAAAAATGCCAAAGATAACACAAAATTGTATTTTTTTTTTTTACCAATAAGGTGATCACCTGGAAATTGAACAAGTGGAGGACAAAGGAAGACGTGGCATCTGGCCCTTCAGTTGATCCATCAACTGTTCACTGAAGCCTCATCAGAAATAGTTTAAGAGGAGTGGCGGCTGTGAACAAGCTTCTCTCGGGGAAGTGAAACAGGAAGAAAGGGCTGAGCTATGCCAAATTACACAAGAACCTAAGAATTATGGATTGATGACTCCAAATTCAAAATATGGAGTACAAATCATTATCAATATGTACAGAGCAGGTCATGAGAGAGGTACAACTATGAGTGCCTACAGTTATCTGTAAAACACGCTGGGAGGCTCTGTCATTGGGGCTGCATCTGGAAAGCATCTCATTTCTCAGCAGGACAATGAACACAAATACACTACCAATGCACTCAAAGCATACCTATATAGAAAAATACATACTGGGAAACTACCAGTCATGGATTGGCCTCCCCAGAGCCCAGACCTCAGCATTATTGAAGCAGTATGGGATCATCTTGACAGAGAACAGAGCAAAAGGCAGCCAACATCAACAGAACAGCTTTGAATGTCCTTTAAGAAACAAGAAGAACTATTCCTGAAGACTACTTTAATGCCATTATGCTATTTGAACAGTCAAATACTTTGCAAGTGTCATCCACCCATTGATATGCACATTGATATAACATATTTTTTTCTATGCTTTTTTAAAAATCCCTTTTTCTGGCCAATAACTGGTCACATGGGCACAATATGCTGTTACCATTCATGTGCACTAATTTAACTAACAAGATAACAGAACTAGAGTAACACCCCCTTTCCGGTATTTATTCTAAAGGTAACCAGATGCTGGTTGGAGCTTTGTGGTAAGTTATGATACTTTAAATCTTCTCACTGAATACATGTTTCCTCAAAATGACAAATTATTCCTTTATTGAATATAAAATGAGCGGGGAAACTCCAGTCAAGCAGTTTTTTTCTGCCATTGGTAGAAGTAGAATACACTCACAAGTGCGAGACCATGAGAAAGCCACAGCTCGGTGGCCTCAAGTTCTCACCACTATGTTTGTCTGTAGAGGAAGGCTGAAATAGATAGTACCCCAGCCAAACTATACAAAGAGGACATCTGATGCAGAGTGCTAAGAATAAGGACATGAGTCAACAGTGCTGTTCCCAATATGAAGGGGCAGGCATCTGACAGTGACACATTTTGCTGGAGAAGAGACAGAAGTTGGTCACTGTTGGTTAGTGTTTTACATTTTTTCCCCCATAACATTTGAATTTACAGTATTCTCAGATGTTCCAGTAACAAATTCCCCAAGCTGAGATATTTATTTAATTATTATGATGCGTTTGAGGGCCGGACGGTCTATGTGTCTAAATCTTTATGTACTTTATATAAGAGGTGGACTTAGCTATCGTAACGTTACTCAAAGGTTTGTCCCGTTATGCGGCTGCACTTTGGCATCATGGCCAATGCGTCTTTGTTTTTTGAGCTAGATGTGACCATATTTGGACAAGATGGTGGGGTGCTAAGTTAACACTATCAAGCTTGGTTACCAATCCGTCTCTAGAAACCATGTAAGTGTATCAAACGGACATAGATATTAGCTAATTTGTGCTAAGTGACATAGAAATAGAATTTTACTCACCGGAACTGGAGCACAGACTCCAGACACAGACTGGGAAAGCCTGTTAGTCAAATAAACCCAATAAAAAGGCTCCAAACCGCACTGCAAGAGGTCAAATTCAGCGAATTAGCGATAATGATGCCTTAGCATACAGTAACTGCTACAGCTTCCTCTGTCTGCACCCATCTGTCAATAATAGTCACCGTGTATAACTCTAAGTCTGAATACAATTTTAGTTAATGACCCCAGCGCAGTGTTCATGTATGGGGAGACTGTAACAGCTGTACAAGTTGCAGTGTTAAGATAATTCTCTGCTTGGTTGAAACATGTAATACGAGTTGTTATCTGATCTCTTCTTCCCAAAGTCTTACTGAAAGTCTTGCTGCTGATCTTTGAGAAAGCAACTGGAGTCTGGAGCAGATTTCATGAGGCATTGCACAATGATCTTCTTAAAAGCAGGTCAAGCTCATCTGAGACTACACACCCTGAGGACGCACACACACCCGTTCTCGTAGCTCAACCTCCCCTCCTGGTTCAGGTCTCTGTTTCCAGCCACTGACAGGTCAGCAGGGCCTATTCATAGTAACACACAGATCACTGTCTTATTGTGAGAGAGAGAGAAACATTGACCCGCAGTGACACAGGACAGGGTTTGGCTTGCTTCTGATTTTTTGAAAAGTCACAGTGAATAAGGAAATAGAGGTGGCACACACAAAAATGCTCTTAAACACACAACCACCCACAGACCGCTCCTAAGTGATATTTTCTCTCTTTTCCCGTTAGCAGCTCATAATAGCATTTTTTTTCATGCAGACTCTGTGGCTCTCCGTGTTCACCCTCACTTTTCACGTCGCTGTCACGTCTCGGTGGTCGGGAGATGTGTCTCACCATTCTACCCGTCTGTCCTTGTTTATGTAGGTTTGTGTAAATTATGTGATTTTTTTTTTTAAATTTTGCCACTATAGCTCGTTCTTGATCTTCACTGTCCATGTCTTGACATTCGTATAGTGTGCTATTACAGGGTAAAGTATACAGAGAAATGACATCTATTTGACCCACTTTCACTGACTCCAACCAGATTTGGCAGAAAGATAAGAAAGCTCTCTGCCAGTAATCTGTTAGTAATCACCTATATAGCATTAAAATAGCACTGGGTCTTAATCCAGATGCTCTCATTAGTACGCTTCCATGTAATACAATATGTACCCTGTGTACTTACTCTAACAAAGATAGGATTTCAGCAGGCTAGTAAACAGACTGGCAATTATGTAGTGCTTTTCTATTTAATTTGAGTACTCAGAGAGCTTTCTCACTACAAGCCCAGTCACACAGGTGGGTGTGGTAGTGCAAAAAAAGTGTTTTTCTCCATACCTAACCTCTTTTAACCTAAAATTCTTCACTGATGTAGCAGTTGTGTTTAAAGTTTATGAATTTCACAAAAAACACGTGTTTTTTATTAAATATTTTAATTTGGGTTTTAATCAGAGCCATTGAATGGAAGAGACTGTCATGGTTGGCTGTGTGGCAAGCAGAAGTGGTGGACCCAAAATTGCAGGACTCTTGGAGATGGGAATAAACTGAAAACGCAGCTTTATTGCTGGAGGAAAGATTCACGAAATAAAACTTACAAAAACAAAACTCTAAACCAAGGTGCTGGAGGACAGGACATTACAAACACACAGCAAGTTGAGGGTACGACACGACACTGACACAAAGAAACACAGGGCTTAAATACACAGATAGCAGTAATCAAGGGATGAGAGACAGGAGGGGAACACACCTGGGAGAAATCACAGCTGACGAGACAGGGGAAACGTAAACCGAGCACACTCACATACGACACAGACCTTCACAATAAAACAGGAAACTCAGACACATGGAACCAGACAAGACATTGAACTAAACAGACAGATTCACAAACAGATGGGGTGACACCATAGACAGACAGATACAGACGCAGACTCAGAGGCAGACCGAATATAACACGTAGAACTCAAACAACAATAATAATCATGATAATAAATTGGAAAATGATAATAATAAACTTAAAGCGCTGGGTCACCGACCCAGGACCATGACAGAGACACGTAATGTCCGTTCGTAATGTCTGGTCGCAATAGTTCTAAAAGTTATCGACATACGGTAGCCGGTGCTAAGCAGCTTAGAAGGTGAATTTTTAACCTCCTAGGACCTGGCATCCACAAATGTGGACATCACATTTTGGGTTATTTAGACAAAAATACTCAGTTTTGCTCTACAAGGGCCTGATGTTATACTTCTACTGTTCTATCGAAATTTTAAACTAATATCCTCATATGTGACTCTCATTTTTCTTAGATACAAATATCAGATAAAAAAAAAAAAAAAAATACAAAAAAGCACATTTCACAAAAAGAAAAAACACATTTCAACTGCCCACTAAGCAGTTGAAATGTGAAGGCTACATGATCCACATGACAACCCTGAATCCTGAACCTTTCCAAACACGACTGGGACTTACTCACAAGGGCTCTGGTTTTAATCTCCTGCCTGTGTGTTCTGAGGCTGTGTGCGTGTGTGGTGGTGAACCGTGTGATGACGTAGGTGCGTGCACGTGTGCTCCGGTCACAGCACTTTCCAGCATGGCCAGAGGTAGGTCATTGTCACGTTGTTCACGTCGCTAATTAAAGATTTCTTAAGTCCATTAGTTGTAATTTGAATAAGCTCAAACTGCTGTGTCTTGTTCTATTTTATATCTGACTCATCTGGTGTGAGTCCTGCAGATGGTTGAGTTCGCTAACTGAAATTTATAATGAGTTTTATCTCGAGGATATAAGGGTAATGCTAGCTTGCTAAGTTAGCCTGATCGCTAGCATTTTTTTGCTATATTATCATAGGGTGTTGATCATACAGAAGCGCTGGGGGCAACTCTGGGTGTGTTATCATGGGTAACATGTAGGGTTGGAAGAGCCAACCTTATTGACCTTATGATCCATATACACACACTTCCTTAGCCACTGCCACCACTACTGTTGTCTAAAATTGAACATCAAACATGTAGTGTCACAATAGAACACTTACAATGAATGCACAGTTAGCTATCCCCGCCATGATCCTCGCTGGCTGGATGAATTATGTCCATCATCTAAATACTGTTAACATGCCTTTAGCTACTTGTTAGTGTGAACACACTCACCCTTAGGCACTCAAAATAGCGACAGACGTTTACAGTTAGTGACACATTATCTCCTCTCACAATTTTTTTTATCATCATCAGCACAGTGTGGGTAATGTAAAGACTGTAACACAGGAAATTCTAAAACTCTTTATTGTTCGTTTCACAACAGCAACATTGGTCCCTCTTAACCTTGACCACTGCTTTTATAGCAACAATGGCAGCAGAGGCAGCATTTAAATGTAACAAAGCAGCATTAGCCCAGAAACGTCTCATAGCTCAAAATCTTGTGACTTTTGGAGAAATCACAAACATGATTAACAGTATGTTGCTGTAACTTTAATTTCACGCTATACTGTTGTTCTGAGCAAGTGCGGCAAGTGAATCAGCAACAGAACACCTGCTACTACATCAATCTTTTCACCGACTGCACCCATCAGATTTTGGGAACACATATTTTACCACCTCTCGTGCCTCTGTCGGCCTCTATTCGCGGTGTTCCCTCTGTCATGAGCCTCCTGGCCTTATAGCTGTCTGCCTCTCTTCTCTCTCTCTCTCTCTCTTTCGTTCTCTTCAAATGGCATGCTGTGCCAAGTGTAAGTGATTCAGCTGACTCACAAGCAGCGTGGGTTGCCAGCTACCGCCCTTCTCGCTCCAACACACATTTTACTCAGAAACAGAGGTAGAATTCAGAACTAAGACGAGAAAGAGCGAGCTGACAGGATGGAGGGAAAATGTTACAATTAAGCCAAGTATATATTTCTATTTTCTTTGGGTAGATGGGGGGGGGGGGGTGGTAATGTAACCGCACACTCAAGAACATACCCAAAATCTTTTTTGCTCTTCTTCTCTTTATGAATATATTGAAACTTTAGTCTGACAGAAGCGGGATACCATTTATTAATTTGCTCCCTGGGGAGCACCAAACGGAGTCATTCCTCCAATTACAACTGGGAGAAGGTAAACACAAAGGCACATAAAGGTAGGCAGGGAGCTCCCCTAAGGTACGCCATTGCCCCTTTTTATAAAAGGACCCTTATAATCCTAGCATATCACACCAAAATACACATGAGAGCACACAATCCCTGTTTCATATTAGAGAGAGACCTAATTCTGCTACTGAGAAATAGGGTCACATTACAAGCTGATTATGATGACTCAAGTGTGTTGTATTAAATATACATACATA
>NW_024582859.1:226969-276304 GCF_018398535.1 Haplochromis burtoni | reverse complement strand
TGTGTGTGTGTGTGTGTGTGTGTGTGTGTGTGTGTGTGTGTGTGCGTGTGTGTACTGGACCAAACAATTGACGTGCACATTTTAGCAAATTATTAATTGGCTCCCCCAAGAGCACTGCAGATGTCCCATCAAGTACAGATCAGGCCATGGGACGCTGGTCACCAGGCCTCATTACCTCCAAGGTTGTCAGACACACACACACACTCTTTTCTGTGTATATGTGAAACTGAAGGGGAATTAATCATCTACATGAAAGTGCCCTTTAGTCTGCAAGGTTATATTTGCTCCCTACTGGGGTAGACCGTCAACAGCTCTGCACATTAACACTGTAACTGGCTTTAAAATGTATAGATAATATCAGTATAGGGTCACATTAGTGATATTATAAGATATAATCTCACCCCATAAACCTTAATGCGTCCTTCAGTTAAAAGAAGAAGAGTAGCGTCCAGTCACATATATTGTCATATTATATATTGTAAGTGCAGAAAATGAAATGGTAATGTTCTGCAAATCTGAGCACATTTGAAGATGATGTATCAGAAAGAGTGCTGATTATTTTTTTATTTTTGGTAAAAGGCGGGATAGCACAGAAACGTGTCACTGGGAGCAAAGTGGACGAGAGTCTGATTCTCATACTTTTTTAGACATTTTCATACCATAAAAGACCACAAACTGCAAGGTCCAAGAACTTAACTACCCGGCAAGACAGACTCAGGCAGCCACCAACAAAAGCTTACCATCACACCAATTATAGCCCTAAGCTTCACCACCCCGTGGTCCACCCAAACCTCCGATGCTCCCCAGCCCCAAATGCCGACCCCACCCTCTCGGTTTATAATCAGAGTTGCCGAGGTAAGCAGAGTGAAAGCACAGGAAAGACAGCGGGGGCCGGTGCTCGACCCCCCATTCAGTGCAGTCACAGGGCCGTCCCGGGGCCCAAAAGCTCAGATTACACCGCACATAATGAGAGACCTGGCTCAGCAGGCTCTGCCTCTCTTTCTCTCCCTCTCTCTCTGTTGCTCTCACATAGAGACACAGACAGAGCCGCTGTGGTATTATTGCTGAAGTCCTGCTCTGTTTCGCTCTCTAGTTGTCTCTGACAACTGCCAGCACAGCTGCTTTACATGTCCCTGTACGGTCAAAGGAAATAGGCAGAGCTCTTTGCTTTGCTGATTTTTGTATTCAGTGTGCGCAATCAAAACAAAGTTGAATGAAAAATGTTATTACCTTATATATAAAACATAAAATATATAATTGGCTTATATATGTAATTGGCTCTCAGTTTAATTTGTGACATTTGTAACAAAAAATGTTGCTTTAAATTTAAATATTTGAACCAAAATTTCAAGAAGATAATTGCTCTTTGTAATTTCCCATTTCTGTGTTGTGATGCCTATTAGAAGAGTCAGTAATCAGCTTTGTTCCCAGCTGTGCAGCCATGTTAAGCAGTATTGAATATATGGTGCTATCGGCATATGACTGCAGTAATCTATGCACCTCCCTATGTTATCCATGCTTGATGTATGTGTTTGATGGTGTGTGTGTCTGTCACCTGATATAAGGTTATGTTCATGCACAGCACACAAATGTGTAAATTAGAAGCAGCCAGGGAATCTGCATCTTAGCTGATCTGCTCTATATATGCAGTATTCATGTGTACTTTGACAGTATGGAAAAGAACATTAGATGGGTTTGACCTGACTTATTTTTTTTCTTTTATTGTACTTTTTTAATTTTCTTTTTCTTTTATTTGTGTATTGGAAAAGTATTTCTAACTCTTAAAACAACATCAATCCAAAGCCCCACAAAAAGACAAATGAGAGCAACGCTAGCCTGTCAAAAACAAACTTGAAAGATAGAATCAGGATCCTGAGGAATTTTCAGATAAAAAATAAAGTGATTACAGTGGCCCTGAGAGACCAAATGCATCGCAAATTAAGAAAACAAAACAGAAATAGAAAAAAGCTGCAAAAGCTATAATAATAATAATAATAGCAAAACAAAACAGAAGTGCCGACAGCAAATATGTGTCTACAGTATTATATGAATCACATGATCTAAACACACATTAACCTACTCTCTCACTATACTCTGATGAACCTTCTGCTTGTTTTCAGCGTGTCTCGGTACAATGCTTCACATGTTTTGGTCTCTGTCACTTTAATGCGTCACAGTATTGTGTCCCCTAAAATACTTCTGTTGTATTTTGTGAGATTTTGTGTTTTTCTACTTATATTGTGAAAAAAAAATATTTCTGTTGTGTTTTAATCAACTTCCATTGTGTTTTTGTGTGCGTTTGCAGCAATTTTCTATTTCCTTTGGTTTTCTGGGTCTAGTTCTGTTCCATTTGACCTCTCAGGGCCACCATACAAAACATGTGCAAGAACACAGCCAAAACCTCCACTATTAGATTTCGATTTTAGACTCTTGTAACAGTTTTCCCTTTACAATCAATCAAAAGCAGCAAAACAGCAAACTAGAAGCCACATCATAGCTTGGCAACTGTTTCATGTACTGACAGAACTGCAATGAGATTGACTTTGCCAAAGTGCAGAAAGTACCAAGTAGCACACAGCCAGTGAGGCTTAAATAACATTTATAAACAACTTGTATTATACCACAACCCACCTTCAGTTTGTTAAAAATACTTTTGAAAAATTGCAAAACAAACTCACTTAGTGACAGGTCACTGACTAAACAACGTATCATGAAATGGGCTCCAGGAACAGTGCGTCCTCTGTGAGCCCTGGTGGCAAGGTCCTTACAAAACCATATTGAAACACGGCCTTTTCTGGAAGCTCAGTGTGTGCAGCGCTGTGACAAAGCCCAGCTCCTTCACAAACACACACACAGATCCATTCAGGACACAACTCACGACCCACTCGCTCACATGCCGTGTGGGCCGGCATTGTGTTTGTTGCTCCATGCTTTCAAAGTACCAAGGCCATTAGCATTGTGCAAAGCTGGACTGGGGCACAGTGAGCTTGTGTATCCATACGCGTTTTTTGGTGTGTCGGCCCATCAGCGTACGCTGAAGGGCATGAAAATACGTTTGCAAAAAATTACGCATTTAGGTGGAAGACTTTTTTTTTCCAAAGTGCTCACCTCTTTGCTCTCCGACGGGAATACCGTGTGCTCATGTATACTCGGCCGTGAAATAAAAGGAATGAGTGAGGTCACAGACTTTTGCCACAACGGCCCAAGGTCCACTAGAGTACAAGCAGCCTTTGTCAAGGCCATGTGTGGAGTGCTCTGTGCTGCATCACAATGAATCTGAGAGAGATGTAGAGGAGCAAGGAAGAGAGATTGAAAGGCTTTTACAACTTGTATTGATTAGCAGGAAAGAGTTCCACCTTCTGCTCCATCCGGTACTACTGCTGCCAACTGGAAAAACAACAACACCCAAAACACTCACCTACTCTGTCATTTGGAAAATAGTTCTTTCTTTCTTTTCCTTTGAACTGCACCTAATTTAACATGGCTTCCACGGCTGTGTTTCTCAGAAGTCCCCCCTTGTGTACTCTTTGTTTGTTTGAAGCTGAAATTAGGTGTGCTTTTAGCTTTGAGCCTGCTTTGTTTTCTTGTCTGTTTTAACCTGAAAGAGAGGAAACACCAAGCTAATGCAGAGCTGTAGATCAGACCTGGTTAGGGCAACTGCTTAATACAAGTACACACATTTTATATATATATATATATATATGATATGATACGATAAAGTATTACTTCTAAAGATTTGTCATGACTTAATTAAACATGGAAGCAATAAAAAGCCCATATATTACATTAAAACAGCCATGCTCATACAAATATTACAGCATGGACCATTTAGGGACGAAACTTCAATTGCAAGCACAAGAATATTGCCCCCTTGTACGTGCATGTACTTCATGTTTGTAAAACTGTGTGTTAATGAAAGTGAAGGTGTACTATGTAGCAGGCTGACAAAGTTGGAGGCTGGACACTACTCTAAGAGCCTGTGTGTTTGTTTCTCTTTGCATATAGCTTCAAGGACATTGCATGCAGTGCAGTATAGATGTTTTCCTAATTACATAAGTATCATATAAAAGGAGTTTACTTAGGTTTAGCCCCTCCTCTCACTTTCAGTTTTAAGAATAGTCTGGCAGACAGACTGACTCGGTAGGCCAGTAATACACTCTGCACCTGTCATCAGATGCCTCACATGCAAATAGCTGACAGGAATATTAATAATATAATCATGTTGGGAAATTTAGGCAGCAGACTTTTTCATCTGTACTCAAATAGTGTGTTGCAATGTTTAGGTAGGTGATGACGGTAACTTCAAAATGACTGCTGTGAGCCAAGGTTTCCCATGATGGCTAAAGTTGTACCAGCCACTTTAGTACCAGGCTGATTTCTGTTTGCCTTAATTCTTAAAACAACATGGTTCTGGAAACAAATCTCCCATTCCACCACATCGCAAAGGTGCTCAATTAGATTGAGATCTGGCAATTTGAGTGAATGGTGCACTATCCCAGTGGAAGCAGCCATCTGGAGATGGGGACACTGGGCGTAAAGGGACTAATGTGGTCAGAGCAATGCAGACCAGTGCATTTAAACAATTCTCAATTGATTCCATAAGACCAAAGGTTTGCCAAGAAAACATCCCCCAGCGCTTTGAATGCCTGAACCATTAATATACCACAGGATGGGACCTCGAGGTTAGTCAAACCTCGGATACAGGAGGAACAATGCGGGTTTTGTCCTGGTCGTGGAACACTGTATTAGCTCTTTATCCTCTCGAGGATACTTGACGGCGCATGGGAGTTTGCCCAACCAGTCTACATGTGTTTTGTGGACTTGGAGAAGGCATTTGACCGTGTCCCTCGGGGGGTCCTGTGGGGAGCACTACGGGAGTATGGGGTATCTGGCCCATTGCTACGGGCCATCGACAGATGGATTGGTGCAGCGGCAGCAGTGATACATTTAATAAAGAAACAATATTGAACAATAAGTAGAATATATTAAAGTAGTGACTGTAAATTAAACTAAAGTGAATCAACTGGTGGTGAGGTGTGGAGCTTACCATGTGTGGCATGCCATCACAGCTGGCCTGGGAACGCCTTGGTGTTCCCCCAGACAAGCTGGAGGAGGTGGCTGGGGAGAGGGAGGTCTGGGCTTCTCTGCTTGGGCTGCTGCCCCTGCGACCCGGCCCCGGATAAGCGGAAGAAAATGGATGGATGGATGGATAGAACCATACTTTCTTGTTGTTTTAGCCAAAATGTTGCAGCAAAAACTGACACGCATCAGTTTAGGCAACATTTTTCTAGTTGTCTATTGTCCACTTCAACATAATGTGTGTTCAGAGATGCTCTTCTGCATAACTTGAATGTAACAAGTTGTTATTTGAGTCACAGTTGCCTTCCTTCTTGAATGTGTGCCTTTCTTCAGTCTGGCACGACCAACAACCATGCCACATTCAAAGTAATCAAAATCATCTTTCTTCTCCAGTCTGATGCTAAGTTTGAATTTTAGAAGGTCACCTTGCCCATCCCTTCATGGCTAAATGTACTGGGTTGCCGCCATGTTATTAGTCAATTAGATATTTGTGTTAATGAGCAGTTGAACAAGTGTACCTAACAAAGCCAGTGAGTCTACACTTCTTATGTCTGATTTTCTTGCTGTGACTGCTCGTGTGGGTGTGCCTGAAAACGTGCAGTGTCTTTTCATTTATGGTGGAGAAATGTTAGAAATGAGCAACGACAGAACCCACAATAAAGGGAGATGAAACAGTTACATTTTTATCATAAAAAAGTAAAAACTCATTGTCATTGCATAAGCCTTCAATGAACAGCAGTGGACTATTGTATACACACATAACCCTTGAGAAGTTGTGCTTGTCATTGGCCCATTCCAATAAAGTCCTTTGAAGGAAACTCATCAGCTGGAAGCAACACATTTCCCAACATATTTGTATTTTCACACGTGTCACCCATAGCTGCAAACAGCAAAGCTGCTCCAATATTTTCAGCTCCTGTTCTGTCCCAAGGCAATATCCTGAGCAGATGAGCCTTCAAGGGGGATAATCATAGGCACTGCATGTGCACGTTAGTGTGTTTGTGTATGCATGTGTGCGTGCATACTTAGGTTACTAAGATTCCAGTCTTTCTTCATTCTGTGTACAAAAAACAAGGTCTCATAAGCTAACTGATGACGTTTTAAAGTACAAGGCTGATTTAAGATTAGAGCAAGGGTAAGGCTGAGGTCAAGGTGAGGGTAAGTCTCCAGAAATCGATCATAATGTCCTCTAAAGTGATGGAAATTATGTTACGCGTGTGCGTTTATTTGACACAGCGAGAAGTGGAAGCTCTGGCAAAGGGACACATATCCCATCTGCTGCCATGCAGCTTGTAAGTGTGACTCAAATCAAAAGCACACCAGAGGAATAAAAATATACGTGTACCAAGACATTTGCATGCCCTCTTTGTTTCTCATCGCTTTCTTTCTTCTTACCGAAACCTCTCATCGTTCCAAATGAGCATCCAGGTAAATGAATGTCATCTTTGCAAGTCAAAGCTGACTGCAGCTGGAGGTGGAAACTAATGGCTGGCTTGGGAAGATGATTAAAGCGCAGAACACACATTAGGAGAGATATTAAAGCCCGAAATGCCATATGGAAGAATGGCTCACGGACCACCAAGGACAAAATTATATTGCCTGGCAATTACACACATCAGAGAGTACATATAACCTTTTCTTTAAAGAGTGGGCATCAAATGTGAGATTGATGGAATGAGTCATAGTACGTGGCTATAAAATTAATTAACGCTACAAGGGAGTGAACAACAAACCTTTTGATGTGACGAGAAGGATGTGTACAAACGCATTTGCATCCCACGCTTTCGAATGCTGTCAAATAAATCCCAGGTGATACACATGAGGTGTCCTTTCAGCGCTGATGCCTTGATGTACCAGCTGAGGCAATATTAGCCAATCCTCTTTAAAAGAGAACAAAGTCCACATTCAGAGGTTGGACATGTGTCCCACATTTGGGAGCTCTGTGTTCTCCACTTTGTTTTGTTCTGGTTTGGTTTATGCAACAGAAACTCCTTGACTGGGTTTATAAGAAGATTCACTACATTAAGCCTGTTGTGAAGAAATATGCTAACAGCCACCGAGTGCAGATGATGCTGAGAAATGTCTTACAAGGGTGTGTGACAAGTTTAGTCCACTCGGACCCAAGCAGACCCTAGTGGACTCATGAACATAGAACATTATAATCCCAAATTTAGGAATGAGGCCATCTCACTTATACCAAAAAAAAAAAAAACCCAGTCTCATAGCACAAGTACCAAAGGACATGTTGTGCTTACCTGTGACATATAACTGCCGTATTTGACTCCCCAGGATGAGAATTCGCTGAGTGTGCATACACACAGAAATGAGGAGTAAAGTAGCAACCAGAGACTGGGCAATAATAAAATTCAGTAGTGAGTACAGGTGAAATTACTTTCACCAACATGCACAGAGTTCAGCTACTTTCAAGTTTGAGCAACTGAAGTGACAACAAAGCAAAAGACATTGTTGACTAACATATTGCACAGGTTACAAAGACAGACAGAGGGTTGAGTGTAAAGGCCAGCTGCTGCAAAGCCATGGGAGACAAGCAGGTCAGCAAATGTAGGCCAATATACTTAGAGGAAAGTTGTTTCTATTAGAATGATACTTACATACAGACAAAATAAAGTAAATGAAGGACTCCTCATCTATTCAAAACTTACTACAAAAACGTTTTTTTCTCTATGCCAGCTGGATCTTCAGTTGTTATGGTAACAGATCAGCGTAATCACATCCTCAGGGTAAGATTCATACAGCCCATTATTGGTGACTAGACAGGAGATTTCCACTAGGGAGATCGTTAATAGCTGTCAACTTCACCATGTTCTTGCCACCTTCCCTATTCATCTTACCTCCCGTCCATCCGCTCATCCATTCATCCATTCATTTTCTACCATTTAACTATTTCAGGGTCACTGGAGGGGTCACTCTGAACAGGTTGCCAATCTGTTGCAGTGCCAACATAAAAAGACAGACAATTTAGAATCACCAGTAAACCTAAAAATAACACAGAAAGGCCCTAGGCTGGATGGTGAGACAGTGCAAACCATCACACGACCCTCTTTGTCTTAACTTATTGTTTAATCAAATCTGTTTCTGTGTTTCTTCTCAGGGCTTCACTCCTGCTTGAGCTTATGTCTTTCTCTCAGTTGCTGGACACACCAGGGGTCAAGGGTGAAAGTGTCATGTGATTGGATGTTTAATACACACTGGCATCCTGCCTAAGCTGCTCAGGACGAAAGCATGACGTCCCGCGATCTGCCACCCACAATAATGCTGTACCCACACACACACACACACAAACATACGCAAACTCACAAGCTTTGCTTAGATGTGAGCTGCACGTGAGGATTTCGTCTGTAGCCAGCTTAAAGGTACTTGAATTGCAGCCAAGAAGCACACACAAAATGTAAGTGTAAATACAGTTGCATTTGTGGGTGCATAAGAAGAACATTTTGTCTTTTTGTACCTGTTAGCAGCTAATCACAACTCCTTTAAGCAAATTTGAAAAGTCAAATTTTTCAGGTGTGGAGCCCAGCCTTTCTTCCACACAGCTACTTTTATGTTCTGCTTCTCTCTGTTGCTCTGCTTTTGACTGTGAGCTAATGCAATACAGGGAAACAGGTTTATGGCTTTCCTGCCATTCAAGCGCAGAGGGAGTTTTTCCACAACAAACGATAAAAGCACTGATTAATATTCATATTCTCTCAAGGCGGAGAGGCACAAACGGTGGAGGAAAGGAATCTGACGTATCCAAAAATAGTTCAACTGCAACTTCTTTCTTGTTCTCTGTCTTAGACAAGCCCAGGCATTTCCTTCCATTTCAAGTAGTGAACCCTTATGTAATTCTCCTGAAATAAGGTCAGATACCTAAGTCTTACAATATGCATTATGCATAAAGCCACACTATTGTGCAACGTGACAGTCTGAAGATCATGTCTGTCATGAAACAAGAAACTGATTATAAAATGGATTGAAGCGTGTACACAATTCAAGAAGTGGTAAGTGGGGAAATGATGACTTTCTGAGGAAACTATCTTACACGCTATTTCTCACTGACTTGTCGGCTGACACAAGGGTCAAACAACAGGTCAGAGAGTGACCTGTTATGTAATGGCCACCATTAGTCAGATGCTAAAAATGTAATAAATAGGCACAGGTGCAAGATGGATTATTTCAAAGCACAAAAAAACAGAGACAACAAATTTAAAAAATTACATGTGTCTGCTTCTAAGAGAAGGTTTTTAAAGGTTGCATCAAAGTTCTGATCCATGTGTCCATGAGTATCAAGTCACATGGCCAAATGCGCAAGACACAGATGGTTCTGTCTATCATTATACAGGGACAAAAATGAAAAGTAAAGTAGGAAGCTGGCAAAGTGTAATCCAGAGCACTGGACTGAGAGAATGGAAAATAAATCACAAATTCATCTATTTATTTGTTCTCCTCTGATCCCTGATTTACCATGTGTGTCTCATTGCTTTGGGAAAGTGATCTGACATTTGTTTGGCACTATATTTGGCAGAAAATGCCCTGACTATGCAACAAAAACTTCTGGGGGAACAGCTGGAGGAACACAACTGAAAGAAAAAGAGTAAGGCTAGAGAACTGATTTAATATTAATAATATAACTAAATGTTTCACCTGCTGCCTCATTACAAGTTCCGTGTGGTACTCAATATTATCATTGAGTCACCATGTAAATGACTATTACTATAAACATCAAAGGACTAATTTTCTCTTTTTTTTCACGAGTAAAGACAAGGAGAAGTCTAGAACTCCCTCCAGTGTCTGCAGCGCTTTATAGCATTCAGCAAAGATGTGGATCCTTTGGCCCATCTGGTACCCCTGTGGTAGCAACAGGGGTTGTGGGGCCACTGAGGCCATAAGCAGATAGGAAAGGAAAGGCCTGGTATATACACAAACTAAAACAGACTGAAAGAAAAGCTCAGAAAATAAGCACATGAATTATTTGGGAAAAATAAGCATATCTATTATTATACCTCTTCAACTGCTCCTTAATACAACTGGGATTACTGGGATTTTTCCCACCAACTATCTCGAGGATTTCCAGAGAATGGTCTAAAAAAGAGAAAACATCCATTAAGCAGTAGATTTCTGGGAGAACATGCCTTGTTGATGTCAAAGGAGAGTGGCCAGACTGCTTCACGCTGATAGGAAGGCAACAGTAACTCACACTGTTTATAACCAAGAGCATCTCTGAAGCAGATGGGCTATAGCAGCAGAAGACCACACCAGGTGTCACTTTTGCATGTTAAGAACAAGAAACTGGGGCTATAATTCACGTAGTTCAATGAAATTGGACAACAGGTGATTGGAAAAATCTTGCCCGGTCTGATGAGTCTTAAATTCAGCTGCAACTTGGATGGTTTTTCAGAATTTGATGCAAATGCCATGAAAACATGGACCCGTCCTGCCTTGTATCAACAGTTCAGGCTTGTGGTGATGTGATTATATGGGGGACATTTTCTTGCTACACTCTAAGCCCCTTAGTACTAACTGAGTATATCTGAAACATCACAGCCTACCTGAGAATTGTTGCTGGCCATGTCCATCCCTTTATGGCTACAGTGTAAATATCTTCTGATGGCTGCTTCCAGCAGGATAACACACAATGCCACAAAGCTCAAACAATCTCTGGTTTCTTGAACATGACAATGAGTTCATTGTTCTCAAATGGCCTCAACAGCCATCAGATCTCAGTCCAACAGAGCACCTTTGGAATGTGGTAGAACGGAAGATTGACATCATGGAAGTGCAGCCTACAAATCTGGAGCAACTGTGTGATGCTATCATGTCAACATGGACCAAAACATCTGAGGAATGTCTCCATCACTTTGTTGCTGAATCTATGACAGTTTTGAAGGCAAGAGGGTTTCCAGCCTGGTACTCTTAAAGTGTACCTAATAAAATGCCATGTGAGTGTACATTTTACAGCAGCCATTGTTGGGTTTAGTAACGTGACAGTAACTTCAGTACTGCTTTATTACTTCTTAAAAGGTGTTTGTAGATTTTAGTTTGTGTCTTTGTCCTGTCTTCTTCCTCTCACCCCAACTGATCATGGCAGATGGCCGCCCCTCCCCAAGCCTGGTTCTGCTGGAGTTTTCTTCCTGTTAAATGAGAGTTTTTTCTTCCCACTTTTGCCAAAGTGCTTACTCATAGGGAGTCATATGATTGTTTTCTCTGCTTTCTTTGCATTATTATTGGATCTTTATCTTACAATATAAATCGCCTTGAGGCAACTGTTATTGTGATTTGGCGCTATATAAATAAAATTGAATTGAAGTGAATTGAAATGGAGGTAATTGTTGGGCATGTGTGACTGGAACGTCTTTTCATATTCATGAAAACAAAACCATCATTCTTGGTGTGCGCCAATAATCACATACAGCATTGGATGTATGCCAGGGAAGACACTAGTAGTCATTTTTATGCTGTTACAAAAACACCTATACACTGAGATGTTGATATGTTGACAAATATAAAGCATGAATTGCAGAGATTTATTATCTGTGATCACTTAGCTTCATGCAAGCACCACTGGCTTCATTGTTCCAGCTCTGAGCTAAACCAGGTGGTTCCTGTAGGCCTATAGCATTACCACTTTAAAGTTAGCTTTTGGGGTACCAGTGGTATCCAAAGACAGTTGTCATCCATGCTAACAGCGTCTCGGCACCTCAAACCTACTAGTCAAACTAGTACATATAGACAGATTCAGACATCACACATCATATTTGTACCACTCAAAGATATATAACGCGAGACGGTTTGTCTTTCATGTTTGCCTTTGTGTAGTAGTAGTCTTAAGTACCAGCATCCCAAAATCCCCCGTGTCCTTCCGTCTCTATAAGCAGATTTCTTTTCTCTGCTCTGCATCTAATCATATGTAAGGTAGGTCATTCACATTCACAAGAGACTGGCTCCTCTTGTTTCCACTCCTGATAGCATCTGGTCTCTGCAGCCTTTCTGCTGGGCCACACGAGGACAATGGTCCTTGTCCCAAAATAGAACAATGAGAAATCCCTAAAAATAACCGTCTGTGATGTTGGTTTGGGATTAGCATATTTTGTCCCAAAACATCCCTCTCTCCCAGCCCCCCTCCTCTAGGCTTTCTCTATTTTTTTGGCCACTCCCTGTCCTTTTTCTCCCTCACTGCTGTCAGCTTTTTCTCTGCCTCTCTGTTATTCACATTTCAGGGCGATGGCAACTAAACCTGATTTTCACTCTTGCATTTTCTTGCCTCTTCATTTGCAGGTGACACCGAAATAGGCAATTTTGAGCCTGCATTATCATGCTTTTTTATCGCCCTACACTGAGCAGGTACTATTTTTAGAAAGTTAAAGATGAGTGGGGAAAAGAATCCCCAGGAGTCAGCAGCAGCAGTTTTATGTTCTGGACAATTTACACCCTCCTAATGCTACAACGACCTTTCTACTCTCATCGCTCACGTATCCAAGTCTCCACCCCCCCCTTGCTCTGTGCTCTGTTTTGATCTCCTTCTCCTCTCTCGGTCAAACGTCCACAGACCTTTCATTCACCACACATGCCACATGTCTTGAAAAATAAACGAGAGACAGAGAAAACTGCTGTGGCCAAATTGTGAGCTTGTAAAGTGATTTTCACAAGCACTTGTTTGCCGTTTGTTCAAATATGATACGGCCTCTGTGTAAGTGGAAAAATTCCTGCTTACCAACTCATCAGTTACCTCTAGCAACATCACATTAATGCACTGAGCTCAATCTGCATTTTATCTTGATAATTTATGGCTTTCTGTTTTCTTTGGCCTTCTCTGTATTCTTCCCCATCTGGCACATTTTAGTGTACATACAGACCAGCTGTGCTCTGAAGAGATGCTACTGAGAATGTGTGCGTGTTCATGAAGTACTAGCACATCCAAAGCATTGGGCACGAGCTCCACGACCATCTGGCTGCCTGCTTGTGGATTCATTCATAAGGTAAAATGACACACTGTGTGTATGTGTTTGTGTGTAGGAACATTTGGAAATCTATAATATATTCATACAGTGCTGTGCAAAAGTCTTGAGCCACCCTCATTTCTCTGTATTTTGCTTATAAGGAGCCAGACTTTAAAGCAAGTTTGAGCAATAGATCACCAGACTTCTTGAAGGTCTTTAAGAATTTTCTTCACTCATTCTTGTCTGGTCCTGGTTTCAGTCACTTCTCATTGACCTATGAATTCAAGCATAAAAAAGCAACTAACTGAACCACTGTTGTGTCTGCACAAAACACACTCACAGCAAAGAACTAGTTTTAAATCGTATCTTTAGGCACTCTGTTACTATTTTTGTTCATATTTCTTTAGTTGATGTATGAAGTGTGCCAAAGATAACACAGTTTGATAGGCAAAAAGGGGTATTTGTGCACTAATCAGGTGATTCACAAAGAGCTGTAGGGTGAAAGTTTGTCAGACTGGTGTTCAGTCTGAGGAAACTGGACAAGTGGAGGATAAAAGAAGTGGCAGGCCTAAAAACTATCTCCAGCAAATGAACGGTATCTGAAAATCATAACCTCAAGAAACATGAAGAAATCTTGACATAGAACCTGAGAGATGCATCTGGCCCTTCAGTTGATCCATCTGCTGTTCACTGAAGACCAGAAATGGTCTCAGTGGCTGTCAAGGAGCTATTTTTAGGGAGTGGAAACAGGCAGGGAACGCTGAGATATGCCAAATTCCAAAAGAAGTGGACTAAAAAATCACTGTCAGTATGTGAAGAGGAGACAAGTTTAACAGTTAGTGTCTACAGCCATCTGTAAAACACGGTGGAGGCTCTGTCATGGTTTCAGCCAGTGGTGTTGGGGATCTTGTCACAGTTGATGAAATTATGAATACAGAAAAAAACCCATCAGATTTTAAACCGCTACGCAATATCATCTGGAGAGTGTCTGACTGGCAATGTGTTAACACACTGCCAGCCTGGTAAAAACACACTCGAGTAGAAAAACACTCAGTGTGTCATAGATTGGCCTCCCCAGAGCCCAGACATTAACATCATTGAACCATCATGGGATCATCTTGGCAGAGAACAGAACAAAAGGCAGCCAACATCTAAAGAAGAGCTTTGACCGTCCTTCATAAAGCCTGTATGTACCCATGTATGACTGTATAGTTTGATGATATTATTAACAAAATACAAAAAAATAAGGCAGCTCAAGACTTTTGCACACAACTGTAATATAATCAGCCCCAGGTATATTAGAAACAAAGGTCCTGTTAAACTTACCTTATTTCTCACTACACTCTTATTCATATTTTGAACTATGTGTATTTAATGAACAGTAAATATAGATGAAGGACAACTATCAGTCCAACTTAACGTTATATTATTTAAATGTACTTAGGCAAGCTTACAATGGCTCGTTGCTTGCTTTTCTCTTTCTTTTTTAAGTACTCTGCTGCCACCCAGTGGATAAACACAATGACTGCTGAAAAGAAAAATCAGTAGTGTAATTTTCTTCGTATCCACCACACAACAACAGCCCATTATGCAACTAGAAAATGTACTATTAGTTCTGATTACATTTAATTTTGGTGTCCTGGTCCAAGATTTAATCTAAACAGCCTCTTAAAATAAGCAACATGTTAGACTCACTGATCCATTTTTTTATACTTTATATTGAAAGGCTACATTTTCAAACTGCTTTGACTTATTTCAGTATGTTAGAATATAAAGACATTGGCAGCTGATAACTGTTCAAATTATTGACTTGAATGTTTCTAAATGATTGCAAACACCAACACAGGATAAGAAAAACTGAAATTATTTGTTTATTTGTTCACAAATAACCAAAGTCTTGTGATGTGATTGCGAGACATAGAAATGATGCACGGACCGCCTCTACTCTGTTTCTATTTCATATCACGTATGTGTGTATTTTTTTAATAGCTATAGATTTGATCAAATTATAATGAATATGGACATTGGTTGGCAATTGGTTGTGCAACATATCTAATGTATAACGCAATTTCATTTATTTATTTTTTTCAATTAGTCATCTTAAAGTGAAAGTAAATCACCGCTCTGAATACTTGGAAGATCTTCAGTGATATAGTGTCACTGAGGGCACTCTGCCCCTCCCCCCTTTGTACCTGCGGCTGTCTGGCTGATTATTATGGTCTGTCTGGCCGGCTGCCTGGCTGGTGGTCTCTAAGTGAACTTGATACTGAAATCAGCAGCCAGCTGTGATGTGTAGTACATCAAGGAGGCTGTGCGGAGCTCTGTCTGGAGCTCAGCCAGTCACTTAACACTTGTCAACAGTTCTAATGAAAGTGGCCTTTTCCTTGGTGGCCTCTTTTTCATTAGCAGGGTCAGAGGTCGCCGCCCAAGGCTGGTTGTCGGTCGGTGGGAAGGAGGTTGAGGATGAGGGCTGAGGAAGAGGGCTGAGGAAGGGATTTAGAGAAGGGGATATAAGGCCAGAGGGGAAAGGAGGGAGGGGAGAACATTCAAAGGCTAGCTGGCGCTATGATCAGCTGATCCAGCTCACAAAGCATTTATAAACCCTGCCTCGATTCTCAAATTACAAAAACCTGCAAGGCTGATTTTCTTTTCGCCATTGTCACCATCCACAACCAAGATCTTACCGTGAAAACATTAAAGCGTTTTCAGAATAACTGCGTGTGCTTGAAGCTCTGCACTGACTTGCTTGCTTCATGAGTTACCTTCCCCTGCTCCTGCTTAACTTATTACACCCTTTTACACCCCTTCCACTCCTCTCTCTGTTATGTCCCCTAAACACAGATGTGGCCAACTGAGGGAGCGAAAGAGAGAGAATCAGCCAACATCCCTCTCCTCCTCCCCCTCCTCCTCTTCCCCTTCACCGCGGCCTCTTGCACATGAAAGGGACCGTGCAAGGCCAATGGATGGCCGGTGGGGTGTGTGCTATGCGAGGGCCCCAGACCCAGACACAACACAACACACAGCTCCACAGGCCACCACAGCTGTGCTGGAATGTGACCTGTTTCGAATTTTAATGCCAGACTCGGCCCTGTGTGTGTGTCTCTGTGTGTGTGTAGAAGGAGGAGGACATGGATGGAGGGACATCAACTACAGAACAACATGCACTGCCCGCCTTAACGCTTTGACAAATTGTGGCAGTGTCTGGTATTTCTCCTTCAGCAGAGGAAACAGCATTTAAAAAAATCAAGAAGGAAGGAACATTTTTCAAGATTAGCTTTATTTATTTGCTATCATGTTTTATACATGTTTTAATGAACATTAATGTAGGATATCATAGACAAAATAAAAAACATATCTGGTCCCTATGCAATTAGATCAACAGAGCTAGATCAGTAAAAATAAATATGAAGTACACAAGTCCACGTACAAACACATGGAAACTCAAAAAAAAATCGAAAAATAAAAACAATTGTCCAGAAAATGGAACCGAAGAGCTTATTTGATTCTGGTTGATAAACTGAGGCATTATAGTAGGCTTAAGTGCTGAGGACAGATGTTACAAAATATCAACTGTGAGATACCCATCAAAAAAATAAAGTAACTATACTAATCTTATTAGGATATGCTGATATACGAGTGGCATTAGTGTATATTTGGGTAACATTTGGAAAGGAAAAGGATTAAATACTTTAAACAGGGTAAATGCTTCTGACTATTAATATGCCACTTGCTTAA
The DNA here is from genome assembly GCF_018398535.1 of Haplochromis burtoni. Taxonomy (NCBI): domain Eukaryota; kingdom Metazoa; phylum Chordata; class Actinopteri; order Cichliformes; family Cichlidae; genus Haplochromis; species Haplochromis burtoni. The sequence goes on along the minus strand of NW_024582859.1, from coordinate 259,553 downwards.
TCCAGACAGTGTACCCCACAACTGAATAAAAAGAAATAACACAGTGAACAGTACGGATGATGTAAAATGTTTTTCTGAGACCTTCTGAGCTGTGTGGAAAATGAGAGAGGAAAGAAAACAACCTGCAGATACGTTTCTAGTTTTGCGTTTGTTGGCAGTCAGTCTGACTGTTGAGGTCACTGGATTTATCTGAAAATGACAACCTGTAATGAGCTTTCAGTTGCTATCAGAGTCTACTGGACGGTGGAGAAATCTTTAATGAAATCGCAGGTTTTCTTGCTGATAATCTCACGCAGCTTCCTGATTCTGCGATTGCTCGAGGAGCCTACAAAGCTGTCGGGCTGCAGGATGGCCATGCCGTTGTGGACGTCCCCCATGATAATGAGCTGCCCGTCGGCTACAGTGATGTTGGGGCAGGGGCAGTTCCAGTCCATGTTTAGAAGAGTCACCTCGAGTGGTTCTTTGCCAAAGAATCTAAGACCCATCTTCTCATCCTTCAAGATCTCCTCCACCGTCACCAAAGCGTGGCCCGACTCTTGTTCCTCTGTCAGCTCGGTCACCCGGCCGAGGATCACGAAGTCGCTCTTGCAGAAGCTGGCCACCATCTTGCCTCGGGGTTTGCACACCTTGCAGTTGTTGTTCTTCGGAAAGGGGCACATCTCTTCACAGGCCTCTTTAGATTGAAAGTTGTTCTCGTTGCCACCGCAGCCTCCGTACACAAACGACTGGCACTTTTTGAGAGTGCTGCTATAAGCCCAGCGGGGCTCGTAGGCTTTGCAGGGGCCTTGAAGGCTTGGAAGGCTACAGGGAGCTGCTAGCTCTCCTCCGCATGACAGCATGCAGGCTTCGTAGGTGTCAAAGTGGTTTCTGTTTTTGTTGCACTGACTGTAGGTAAAGGTGAAGCAGTTGTTCCTCTTTGGTTCATAATACCAGCTTATGCTCTCTTCCCCACAGTCATCCGTGTCTGGACTCTTAAGGCACTCGGCAGCTGGAAAAGGCAGGTTGGTGCTGTTCCCCTCTGGATTTTTACTTTTCGTTTCTTTCTTGATCACTACCAGAGGATAGTGTGATGACACACTTCCTCCAACATTTCTGGCTGTGCACGTATAGATTCCAGCATCCTGAAGTTGCGCGTTGTATATAACTAGCTGACCAATGTTAGTGACCACGACGTTCCCTCGGACGTGATTGGGTCTCATTACGATATTCTCTTTCCCTTTCAGTTGCTTCTCCCAGGTGATTTCCGGACGCGGCTTTCCAGACACTTCACACAGGAAGGTGGCTGTCTCACCCACAAAGACAGCCTGCTGGCTGGGTCCATTGTGTATGGCGGGAAGCTGGATGTCAGTCGGGAGGGTGGTCTGGAGGGCTGTGGTGGGATGTAATGTGGTCTCCACGGGGAGTGGGCTGGTGTTTGGCCAGGTCAGGTGGTACCTGTAGGTAATAAATCAGAGCCAGTTAATGTCTGAGGTTCTTCTTTCATTCCCATTGGGATGTTTTGTACACAAAACACATTAATATTGCTAAACTAAAGTTTAGAGGAGAGTCTCAATTTTTAAGACTGAAGAAGGACAACGTTACCTTGTTACCAAAAAGCAAACAGTAGAGATCTAAAATACTTAACATGTTACCTGCAGGTGACCTCAGAGATAGAGATACCCTTGGAACAGGCCTCAGCGTCCATGTAGCACTTGTTATAATACGTCATGCCATCAGATGCACACGTGAAGTGGGGTTCTCTCTCACAGCGGTCTCGGCACTTACAAACTGGCTGGCCGTCCCAGATGTCACACTCGGACCCTTGCTGAGAGCACATGAACTTGTCGCAGGTGGCACCCTTTGGCATTCCAATGGGGCCCTTGTTCCCTTTGATGTCTATATAGCGTGCTGCCACACAGCTCTTGTTACCGCATACATTAGGGCAGCACTTCTCAAAAGTCTCACAGTCCTAAAGTTTGAAGAGAAAATAACACTTTTCTACCACATATCAGCAGTGAATGGAATCACGTGAACTGGACAAAACAGAGAAGACACTTTAAGGCAGGGATGTCAAAAGTGGAAAAAGAGGAAGTTTTCTGTCATTTAATTGTTTATGTGTTACTTAACTATATTGGTGTAGAATGAACGACAGTGCAGGTGGAGTCTTTATCGCTAGGAAAAGCTGTAAAACGTATGACAATACAGCTAAAAGTTCAAAATCGTTGCACTTCACATTTTCCAAACCCTTCCAGAGGGCCAGATTGGAGTCTTTGCCAGCCCAAATGTAGTCCCCGAGCCTTATGTTTGACACCCCTGCTTTAAGGTTTAAAGAAGTCATATTTTGTGTTCACATTTTTCATTTGAGATACATTTTTGTCTTGAGGATTCTTTAAATACTGTTTACAACAGTATTGGCCAATGTGTGACGGGTGGAATAAAAACTTTGAAAGGAGTAAGTTTAGTTATAAATGCACTCCTGGTACATGACCTCGCCACAGAGGTTATTTTGGCTGTGTTCAGTTTCTATTACAGTGGAAGGAAGGTAATACTTTAATCTACGTAAAAACACAAATTATTCCCACTGATCAGTCTTAACTCCTCTTTTTGTTCAGCCTCGACCGTTTTAACTTCAGTATTCAGTAGCAATGAATGAATTTAAATGATTTTTCTTGAAATGCAGTTTTTTTTTCTCTTATTTTTAAATCCAGTTTGCCTAAATCTCGGTTGCACGCGAACATTTTACAAGCAGTAAGAGAACTCACCTGATCGGATTCGCACTCGCGCATGCAGGTGCTCATAGCATCCACCCACAGGTTAGGGTTCAGATCGTTCGGGCAAAGACCTGCGTGAGAGTACACCACTTTTGCCACAGACATGGGCATTGCTCTCACACGGCAGCTGTCTATGTAAAGGAGTAGAGTATAGCAATGTCCAAGAAGAAACCAGATCCATCGGTGAAACAGCATCCACCACATATCCGGCGCGTAATGGAAGCACTAAAATGCAGAAAATACAACCGGGTCTCGCCGACTTTAGGGCTTTTAAGATGTCTTTACACTAAGTCCAGTCGCGTGAAATTTAAAAAAGAAAAAGAGACGACGAATAAAATTGAAGGTAGAAAAAAAAAGGCGTTTGCGGGACCGGGACCGATCTTGAGAGCTGTCCGGGTTTTTTTTTTTTCTTCCTACGTTGATAGAGGCAGAGGATGAGGGCTGTGGTGGTGCGAACCCCTTTAAGGTCTAGCTACATGAATTACAGTGACCCGTCTACTCGGACAGCATAAACCCAGCTGAGTTACAGTCATGAACAACTTAATTAAAAGTTCGCCAACAGTTTGCAGGCGTTGTTTCACAGAAGACTGGTGAGACACCTGTGCGTAAGGCGCTGCCTGCCTTAACCCTTAACTTGCAATGTCGATGAAAAGTAGCGATGATTCCGAAATTATATCGGGAGTTTAACACCATTTAGTATCCATGAAAAGAGAAATGTAAACTATTAATAAATGTGACGTCGTGGTTTGGCACGAACTCATTCATTCTCATTTGTCAGTGTTAAGATTTTATTCAGTATATGAAGAAAAAAACGCTACTATCCTGTAGCATATTAAGCTTTGAGTGGGCTTCTGTTCAGAGATAATGTTTTACACAGACTGCGTATCACTTCATCTTAGTGATAATGCGCATTGATTACTGTAAAATCTCACCGGCTCGTCTGAAGAAAATGTGACTCTCCAGAAGATAGCGCCAAACTCAGTGCAGTTCCGTCGGGTCTTTGCCTTCTGTACGCAGAGACCACCAAATAGTGCCTGGTTCATTCAGTCTTCTTGGGGTGAAATGCAGATGTGGCTGCACTGTGTCGGCTATTATAACTGTTTTCGCACGGATTTGAACATTTTTATTTTGGATAATAGGTCTTTACCCATCTACTTTGTTTTACCGGGAAACGATTCTGTGCCTCACAAACTCTGATTCACACTTTTCAGACAGAAAACAATTATGACGGCGCACCAGATGGTGTCATACATGTCAGGATCTCTGTTCAAGTGTTTAATTCCTGTTATTTATAGAGACATGTAAAACTATAACAATGTTAATTTCTGCTTCTTACTATTTTGAAAAGAGGTTTTTAACATTATTAGTGTGTTAAATCAAAATCAGTCTCAAACTGCTAAATAAGGAATAACCACTGATTTTCCTTTAATGACTCTTACTGATAAGTTAGTCAATTATAAACTGAATAGAAATTGGTGTTTAACTTTCTTAACTAAAAGCTTTGCAGTGTCTGGAAACCTAAAAGGAAAAACTTTAGGCAGGGCATGCTGCAGTAAAGGAGAGTCTGCAGGGTCATTTGGCAGCTATCACAATATTGACATGCAGGACGTCACAAATAGTACAGCTTGAAATCACGCTGTGAGAAACTGTATCATTTCCCGCAAAAGGCAATTCCAGGAAGTGCTGCAGAAGAGAAGGCCTCAAAACAAAACAAATAGGTTGGAGGTCTGCTTGGTGTGAACAAAACCACAGGAACAAAGGGTTTTCTATAGTCCTCACTTTAAGCCTTTGCTTGTGTTAAATAGCTGGTGCAGCTTTAAAGGAATAAAAATGTTTACATTTTGAAAGCTTCTGCGTCTCTATATGTGTGTGTGAGAGAGGTAAAGAGCATGGTTATGTCGGCTGTGCTTCCCAAGCTGAGTCCCTGCTGAGCCTGAAGAGGCCCACTGTTCTTTAGGCCGAGCCCTGCAGTCCCATTCTCCTCTCCTGTCTGAGGGCACTTGTATAAACACGGACACATAAAAAGGAAGTATATAGAGAATGTGTTTAACACTGATTATAAAGATTCACCTATGGACGTGCATACAGTCACAGTCAAGATATGTTTTTACTGTCTGCTCACTCACACCCCCACCACCACAGACCCCCCCACCCCTAACCTTCAACCCTCAAGACCCTGCATTCCCAGCATAGTCGACACTGGTGCTTACGGGGCATGTCAAATATTGAATAAAGCTACACGGAGGACCCCATGCAGCCCACTAGTCTATCTGCCTTCAGAACATATATTGTCTGAAAACAGACCTTGACTTTGACCTTCTCTGTGCACCCTCTCCATGTGTCTGTGCAGACCGAACAGTCCAAGAACCCGACAATTTTATGTTTGTAATAATAAGAATAAAATATATTAAGATTTTATGCTTATTATACATTATATAATAGACAATCAAAAGCCTGATAACAGGTTGCAGGACAGTTTTGCTATAGGAGTTGCTCTGCCAAAAGTTGAAAATCACTAAAGAGTTTGTTGGATGTGACAGAGAACATCACTGGCAGAAGCCTTCCTGCCATTAAGGACGTCTACTTCCAGCAGTGTTTGCATGAGCAATAAGGGGCCAAGGATGGCACCCTGGGGAACGCCAGTTTTAACCATCGGTATTTCTCCCTTAGCAGTTTGGATTTTACTTCAAATATTCAAAATTACATTTTATCTTGTTTTAAGTGTTCAATAGACGTTCAGTATCCTCGCATTAGTCAAAAATGTGGACATGCCGTCTCATTTTTCAAAGAAGAAATTGACAAATAACTCTAAATATATTTCATATTTTAGAATCCTCAAAGTAGCCACCCGTTGCTTTGTTGACAGTGCTGCAAACCCTCGGACTTCTCTCAATGAGCTTCATGATGTCGTCACCTGAGATGGTTTTCACCATCTCAGGTGACGCAACAAGCAGAAGAGATTTGTTTGGGCCGGGAAACACAAGGAATGGACATTAGACCAGTGGAAATCTGTACTTTGGTCTGACAAGTCCAAATTTGAGATCTTTGGTTTCACCTGCCATGTCTTTGCGCAGAAAACGGATGGTCTCTATATGCATGGTTTCCACCGTGAAGCATGGAGGAGGAGTGTTATGATGTGGGGGTGCTTTGCTGGTGACACTGTTGGGGATTTATTCAAAACTGAAGGCACACTGAACCAGCATGGCTACCACAGCATCCTGCAGCAACATGCCATCACAACCAGTTTGCGTTTAGTTGGACCATTATTTATTTTTCAACAGGACAATGACCCCAAACACACCTCCAAAGTGGGTAAGGGCTGTTTGACCAAGAAGGAGAGTGATGGAGTCCTGCTCCAGATGTCCTGGCCTCCACAGTCACCTGACCTAAACCCAATCGAGATGGCTTAAGAGAGATGGACCGCAGAGTGAAGGCAAAGGGCCAACAAGTGCTCAGCATCTCTGGGAACTCCTTCAAGACTGCTGGAAAAACTATTTCAGGTGATGACCTCATGAAGCTCGTCGAGAGAATGCCAAGAGTGTGCAAAGCAATAATCAAAGCAAAGGGCGGCTATGCTGAAAAATCTAAAATCTAAAACATGTTTTGAGTTATTTCCCACTTTTTGTTTACTACATAATTCCATGTGTTCATTCATAATTTTGATGCCTTCAGTGAGAATCTACACTGTAAACAGTCATGAAAATAAAGAAGAACCATTAAATGAGAAGGTGTGTCTAAACGTTTGACTGGTAGTGTACCTGCAAATAACATCACCTTCTGCCTTTATTTGTAAAAATGCTTGAGGGGTTCTGCACCACGTCGATCCACAGATGCTTTTGCCCACGATTGAAGTCTGGGGATCTGGTGGGGCTGGTTTAAAAACAATGAAGGTGTTATGACTGTTCATACTAAGCTTATTATGAGTGGCTCATTCCATAACAAAGGAGAAGGACACGTCCAGCCACAGCAGGGACCTAAGCCGATTTTTCAGTCTAGACACACAGCATGTCAATGAGAGACATGTAGGAATACACACACAGATAATGTATGCAGTACATCTCACTAGAAATGCCTCGTCTCTCTTTGTAAATTGGCTTTCATTTTCTGAAGACACACACATACATACACGCACGCATGCTTAACTTCTGGAACGCAATTCTGTGTATATTATGCAATATTTGTGCTCTGCAGATTTGCTGTCTCTGAACATCTGGTCACCACATGAACGCCGCTGTATTCATTTCGCTGAAAAGGTTAAGGATTTCACACATACAAGTATCAGGACTTAGGTGATGTTTATGTTCTTTAAAACCAAAAAGGAACATAACAAAATGTGTTGTCAGCTAAGTCCATACCAGAACGATGCACAACACTGGCTTGTTGTGCAAACGTTAAAGTAAAATGAACTTAACCACAGCTGGATGGCGTAGCAGCACGGAGCGATTAGCGCGATATCTCATTTTATCATATCTTGAAATAAATGCCTAAAGTACACTCAACGGCCACTTCATGTACCTGATTAACTACTCGTTAACACTAACATCTAATCAGCCAATCACATGGCAGCAACAATGTAGCTTTAGGTAAGTAGACATGGTCACGATGACCTGCTAGCCTTTAAACTGAGTATCAGCACATAACTATTTCTTGGCTTTAAAGAGATTGGTTTGAGAAAAAGAGAAAATAATCCAGTGAGCAGCAGTTCTCTGAGCAAAAGAGCCTTCATGTCAGAAGACAGAGAATAGCCACACAGCTTCAAGCTGATGAGGCAACAATAACTCAAATAATCACTTCTTACAGCCAAGGTATGCAGAAGAGCATCTCTGAATGCACAACACCTTGAACTTTGAAGCAGATGGGCTACAGCAGCAGAAAGCCAAACCTCGGTGCCACCCCTGTCAGCTAAGAACAGGAAACAGAGGTTACAATTCACACAATTCCACAAACAAGGAAAAAAGACTGGGAAAAAAATGCCACTTTGTCCAACAATTATTCAGATGGCAGGGTCACAATTTAACATCAACAGCATGAAAGCATGGACCCATCCTGCCTTGTTTCAACAGTTCAGGCTGGTGATGGTGCTGCGATGGTGCGAGGGTTATTTTCATGGCAAATTTTCGGCCCCTTAGTACCAATTATGCATTGTTTAAATACCACAGCCTACCTGAATATTATTGCTGACCATGGTCATCCTTTTATGAAAAGTGTATCCATCTTCTGATGGCTGCTTCCAGCAGGATAACAAGCGAGGTCACAAAGATCACATCATGAATCTCGAGCGCGGCAATAAGTTGCCTGCACTCAAAGGGCTTCCACAGTCACCAGATCACCTTTGGGATGTGGCAGAACAGGGAGATTGACATCAGATGCTACCATGACGATATGGCCCAACATTTCCGAGGAATGTTTTCAGCACCTTGTTGAATCTATGCCACGAAGAACAACGGCAGCTCTGAATCGGATCAGTCCACTACTGGCAAAGTGTACCTAATGAAGTGGCATATAACTGTAACGGCAGCATTTAAAATGTAAATGTCAAGCAACTCCTTGACTCCTGACTGGCTGATTGATGTATGCAAGCTATGAGCAATGTGATGACACTATGAGAATCATCTTATCAAATGTACCTTGGTAAGAGTTTAATATACTTCCCTGTGGTTTTATTATACTTAGATTTGTATTTGTATAGCTAACAACATACAAATGGAAAAATATTCTGATGTTTATTAGAATCAACGTTTAGGCTGTAATACACACAGTATCTCTGTTTGCATTACAGAGCAAAAGTGATATTTGTTTAAAAGGGGAAAAAAGGGGAGGGGTTAAAGCTTCCTTATTTACCTGCTTACCCTGCTACACTTCTAAATGACAATAATGAAACCATTAATGTAGCAAAGACTGAGAAAGCTTATCGTGACAGGTCACATCCATAACTGTCCTATGCGACAGTATAAAGATTAGAACTGAACAGTATTTAAATGACTCCCCAGACACAAAGAGCAGATAACTAAAAATTGATTCGTTTCAGTGTAAAGCTAAAATAGTCCAGTATTTAAACAAGCTCAGATTAATGACTGTAGTGAACTCAAAGAAATTTAGAAAAATCTTTAGATTATCACACTAGTCCTCCTGTGGCTCTTCCGATGCCTGTATTTTCTCATGTGTGCCCTCTTGTGGTTGTCACCTGAAACACATTTAATTTCAGTTAAACCTGCAACACAACACATGTAAAAGGAAGAGTTCAGTGTAGATATTCAAACAATTAGTCAGATGGAGATATACCATGCTTTATCAAAGAACATACAGGTCATCAGAAACAAAAACAAACAAAATTAACAGTGCCCAAGATTAATTCTACAAGTACACAGGACGTACTGTATATAAAAATATCAGACTCTGAATGCATAGGTTAAGTCAAACTGCTTTTTCTAGAACAATAAGCAACCCAACAAATACAACGTTAGTCATCGCTTCCCACAGAATCAAAGATGACTCCATAAAAACCGACTGCAAACATGCTGCTCTCATTCACCGGGGCGCAAACCGTCCCCACTTTCTCAACCGAGCTCCTGCCTGACACACGTGGCACAACTTCACTTAATAAAGCATTTTAAAATAGTTTGGAACATAAACTAAGCACTCCGTCTACCTCCTTTCACCTTCACGAAAACCTCTGAAACACCTTCCTCCTCCCCACACATTGCACTTAGCTTCAGCATCACCGCACCCCCCCCCCACCCCGCCACTTTGTGAACTCCTCTGAAACACTTTTTTTTTGACACAAAACAACAGGCCTAGCTGGTTTCAAACATACATACAAATTAATTAAAAAATATAAAACATATAAATACAGTAAGAGCTTCAGGTAATACAGTTGAACAGTAAACAGTTACCACTGGGTAAGAAACCGATTGCAGGACATGAGCGGCGTCCGCCAGCACTGCTTAAAAGAAACGAGCCCCAGCATTGTGAATTAAAGGATTATGTGTCGATGAAAGCAGCATAAAACATTACCATCTAACACGACGTGGCTGTGCCTCTTCACCAGTTTAACAATTAGCTTTCCTATTAGTGTTAATCATCATCTTACATTACTTTGATTTTTTTGTTGTATATTTAAATTTTTAAAAGGTCTAACTAGCACTAGACAGGCCTTGCTGGTAGAACTAAAGCCATTTATACTCCTTTTTTTACTTAAAAAAAAAAAAAAAAAATCTAGTCACCATATACGAGTTTAGGTTTGAATTGAAGTAACAGTGCTATTTGTAATATTATTTCCGCAACGAGGAAGCACTGAATCATAAAAAACAAACCCCCCAGGTCCTTAGCAATCTCCTGTTTCATTCCTTCCTGGAGTTGAATTTCAGTCGAGGATGCCTTCTTTTGTGTGGTTAGCATCTTTGCTGGCTAGATTCGTTTTTGGTTTCAATCCTGACACATTTAAACGTATGGACAACAACTGAATACATTCGAACTCACAGAAAAACGAAACTGAGCGTCGTCCGCAACCTCTGCTGGGACTCGAGCCTCGTCAGCCTAAAGCGTTATTCGTGGTCTTGCTTTATTAGTATTAGTATAATTGTAAATTAAATAGGAACCCTTCACAGTTGACAATAAGTTTTTTAGTGACGAAACAGATTAACATACCCTGCAAAGCAAAAGTGACATTTGTTTAAAGAGAAAAAGAAAAAATAAGGGGGGGTGGGGCAGTTTCAAGTGGCTGCAGTTTTATCTCCAACATTTAAGTCTTACGTGAATAAACAAACATAACTAGATCTTCCTTTACCACAGTGTACAACTGAATGGTGTCACTATGCAGGGAAACGAGTACTCCTGCTCAAACGTGTCCATCCCTGTGGGAAAGAGATTAAAGCGTCATCTCTGCTATCGTCTAATACAAGTAAAATTAGTCCAGCGATACTTCAAATGTCACCTGTTGTAAGATTAAATCCACCTTGAGAATTAGGCCAAGAGCAGATACACTGCAGGAAAAAAAAAAAAAAAAAAAAAACACAGTTTTTTGCCTACAGCATATATGAAAGTGTGTACTGGAGCCAGTATGTGTGATATCACTCAACAGGTCACGTCCACTGTGCTGCGCCTGGTCCTGTTCTGTTGACTTGATTATCTTATCAGTTAGAGTTATGCAAATCCTTCCTGTTGCCCTCTGTCTTCTCTGACCACAGCCTGAACCAGTATAGAAATGTGTCCATATAAGGCTATTGCAGAATCCCGTTCAAGTCCAGCCCATAAGGAAGACAAGCCAGTGTCCTCCTCTGTTGTCCTACTGGAGCCTTGGCACAAAGTGCAGTGGGAGGAGAGAAAAGAGCTAAAGAGATGAGAGAGGTGTCCGAATACTTCTGCAAGTCATCGAGGGCACCATGCATCAGTAATCACTTAGAACTGGTTTGGGTACACAAAAGCAGCGTGAGGGTCAGAGGAGGACAGGAGGGAAACAATAAGCTACAGTTTGGGGAGGGGGAAAAAAAAAAAAAAAAAAGATTCCCAGTTAGTTAAACTGGCAAAACACCAAAGCTGAACAAAACTGTAATGAGGGACCTGGGAAGGCAACTAGTTATGGTTGCTTGAGGGTAGCTATAGAAGCCCACTGTAAGCAGGGGGACTTCCAGCTTTTTGGGAGCTCTAGTAGGTGAGTCGGGAGGCCTTCATGTTGTAGCAGGGTCTGTCTGTTAGGCCCCCAGACCCAGAGAAGAGGGACAGGCCTTCTGCTTTCTCCAACACGACCTCCAGCTCCTGAAAGTCCTGCAACCGAGCCACGTCCTTGTCCTGGTCAGGGGACAGATAGTCGCATTTAAAATAGTCAACACTACAGTTTCAACAAGTTCAAGTTAAATCTTTTTTTCATGGACATCCATAAAGTAGAGAGGACATGGATATGACCAAAGAAAGAAAAATGGAATCACTGAATTCTAAACTAACACAATAGCACAGAACTGTGTGTGTTGTTGCTGAGAGCAGACCTCCTTACTGAAATCTACCACCCAGTGCACGTACCCCCCTCAATTATTTTTTAAATATGAAGGTTTAACCAATCAAGAGACACAGACCTGAAATAGCTTACTTATGCCTTCAATAATTTTATGTAACTGATGCTTAGCTGTGTAAAGCCCAAAGCTTCTTGTCTTTTTATGTCAGTGGAGTTCAGTTTGGGTCACGCTGGGGTTGGACTACAATACAGAACCACTTTCAGCTACTTTGAATTTTCACAGACTAAACAACGAATGTAAAGAGAAAACAAAATGAACCACTTGTTGCAGCCCTACATGCTGCAGCTTTGTCTTTATATATTCATTCTAATTTGATCACGCAGTCATCATTTGGACATAAAAGAACATGAACACAGTGTACCGACGGGGGTGGGAAGGTTTCAATGGAAAGTTAAAGTGGCTCACAAACTACAGATTAAGAGATTTAGAGAGTGTCACATGCATGAGTCAGACAGAGGAAAGCAGTGAGACTAAAAAGCTGAATAGTTTTGAATATATTCCTAACCTAACAGGACAGGTGGCATTTCTGTGCTAGGCAGATACTAAGCATGCATTATATACGACACGTCAGCCTGAGAGTGGCTTTGGTGCATTTTCATTAGGTGTGTATTTTGCACGAAATTACACAGTAGCAGAAGATATGGCAACCTATAATATTCACAACAACCTTTTGTTTAAAGGTTTAAAGTTTCAAAGTTTCATAGAGTGAGGCCAATTTTGTAACCACACAGACAGCAGACTAAATATATTCCACTTTTTCCCCTCCACTGAATTTGTTTGTTATACTATCCGTCTCATGGTTACCTTTAAATAAGCCCAAGAAATAATAATAAAGAGGAAAAAAAGCCTTTAAATGGCTGAAATTGTCTTTCCACATCTAAGATGCTGTGACAGATAAAATCGGTCTCTTGTTCTCCATTGTGTGGACATGACACTGTACAATAACATCATCAGCCTACACAGAGTAAGCAGGCTTTTGTGTCTGTACCTTTCTCAGCATGGTGTTGGGCAGCTTGCGGATCTTCTCCACGTGCTCGGCGCTGATATCCAACTCGCGGCAACAGACTCGTAGAAGGGAACGATAGGTGAGCTCCTGGCGGTCCAGCTCCACCTCAATGAAGTCGTTCTCCCGCGCACTGGGGTTCTGGATACGCACCTTCAGTACCAACTCTAGAGAAAGAGAACAACAGCAATACATCTTTACATTAACCACCAAAGTATCACACAGGCGCCTGGGTGCATCTTGTCATTTTGGCTGTAAAATTATAAAATAATTCTTATCTTTCAGGAACCATTTTGTACTTTACAGCTCAAAGCGGTTGAGACGTTTTGGTAATCTCAAGCAGACATGGTAACATGTAACCTGTGGAAATGCAAATATATGATTTTTCTGTCTGTGCTCAGACAGCAGCATCTTATGAATGCTTTGTACTATTATGAGAGACTGAATATTCTTTCTGAACAGTTCATTTACTGATCATTTAAAAAGTGAAAAGAAAGGGTCTGTTTAGTTTTTATGAAAGCACATTAATAAAGAACGCATGCTGGTTATGTTTTGTCATAAAGATCAGCTTCTGGTTTGACAGGTCGACGACATCATGGAGTCAAATTAAGTTGTTATATCTGTGATATTATTAGTAACTCGGCTGCAAATATCCATACTGCCATGCCACATGAAAGTTTTACTGTCAGAACATTCACCGACAAAGTGTCAAAGAGCCTGGTTCTTTCTTCACCCTGCTACGCCTGACACCAGCGGGCGTTTAGCAGTGTGCAATAATTTAATGGGGCTTTGCTAGCTAAGGAGTAAGTCACTACTCTCAGCTAAGAAATCCTTACAGCATGCAGTTTCTAGAAAATAATCCATGCTGTTGTTTTTATATTTCTATTTGCATAAACATTAAACAAACAAGATATATAAAAAGTAAACCACTCATCATGTCTATTAGAAAAATGTGCTGATACTTGTGGTGCTGCACCTCGACACTTCAGAGTAAACCAGCGGAGCTGTTTCTTCCCACTTAATGTGTTTGAAATTGAGATAAACATTTCCTGTTATTTTAATCTTTAATTCACAGTAAACCCACCTTGTACATTGACAGGGAAGGTGCTGGTGAAAAAGAAAGGCTGGAAGGCTGGCATGGCACCACCAGCCTGGCCGTAACTCAGTTGCTGCGGGATAGACTGCTGTCTGCTCACAGTCGGGTTTGTGCTGGCCACTGGGGCTTGGACCTGGCTCCCGCCGTTGCTAGCCAAGCTGGGACTGGGTGAGGCCAGTGGAGGCGAACACACGGTGCCGTTGTGCACCACTGTGTGCGGGTAGTCGGCGTGGTTGACAAGGTGAGGCTCGACTGATAGGTCCATGGGTACCGTGCAGTTAACGACAGTGTGACTGTGGGAAGCAGCCGTGCTGGGTGACACACCGTTCTGCTCGTTCACAGGGATGAACTCCCCAGTCTGGGCTTGGCTGTGGTTGATGGTGGGATTTGAGGAAGGAGCGGAGGCATCGAAGACGAGCTTCCGAGGAGGCTCGTGTGTTGGTGAAAGAGATGCCGAATCACTCTGCGTGTCTTCAGCGTGCTCTCCAGAACCGTTTTGTGTAAGGTGAATCACCTCTGACTTCTTGTCCATCTTGGAATACATAAAGGGCGGGTTAGACAGGTAGTTTGGGACGATTGGCAACTCGGGCTCCTTCACTTCAGGCACTTCCTCCACCTCAACTGTTGTAATAATGATCACAAAAGAGGGGGGATTATTTTCTGCAAATAGACTCGAAACAATAGCAAAGACTGCCGCAAATGCGTCAACACAAATACCCAGTGTTATAACTGATTATAGATATACACTTCACTCACTCAATCACACTTACACATTCATGCAGTACTTTTATCTATGCCTAAGCACTTCCTAACATTCACACATTGATGATGCCCAAGAAAGCATGCAGATCAGAGGAGCCGGGTATCGATCCACTGAATCTACAACTGGTGGACAACCTGCTCTACAACCTGAACCGTAACCAGCCCAGTTTTACCAATGTGACACAGGGAGCAGCAGGGTGAGAAATGTTGACTTTACCTCCTAACAGTCTTTTGATCTCCGGCTTGGATGTCAGTTGTGACGCTAACTCATCCTTAGCTGTGAGGATGTCTTTGTCCGCTCCACAACTGAGTAAGTAGGACACTATGTGCTTGTGATTCCTCTTGCATGCCCAGTGTAAGCATGTCCTGCAGGGATTATTGGAGAAACAAAAGAATTTAGTGGTGTACAAAAAGAAAAGGAACAATAACAACAGAAATATACTGTATCACTCAAGTGGTACCACCTCTCATTAAGCTAGCTATAGTGTGTGGCACTGGCATACAAATGGAAAAATATAAATAACGTATATATTACTTTAAACTTTAACCAAAATCTCGACATAACTCTACTTGGTTCTTTACGGGTGCAAAGTAACTGATGATGGGCGCATGCGTGAAAAATGAATAATCAAAGGTTGGTTTGTGTTTCCGAACTCAGTAATCAGGCTATAGCAAAGAGAACAGGCTTGTGTTTGAAGCAGCCACTTTACTCAATATTTTGCTTGATTGCTGGTTTGAAAGAAAAGCTAAAAGTGGCAGCGCCGGCTGATTAACAAGCCCTCTTTGGCGTAATAGGATAACGCTGAGCAGTGTTTTTAATCCCTGTAGCTTTGCTCTGCAATGACTGCACTCAACTCCTGGCCGGCTGCAGTCGCGACCGAACAAATACTACTATAAATCGGTGAAAACACTCACCATCCGTTGATTTCGTTTTGTGAGTTGACATTAACCCCACTCTCCACTAACGCCCGCACTTCATCGATATCCCCGATGGCAGACGCCTCTCTCAGCTGCTCCTGTAGCTCTTTATCCAGCGAATTTGTGGACATTTTTGGTTCACACGGCTAGCGACGTGCGCTCATAGGACACGCAAAGACCACGCGAATTATGTTACCAATACTAATTAGCTAAATATACTGGTTACAGCTAGCATTAGCTACCAGGCTAACCTTACCTACTGGTTAGCTCGACGAGGTGCTAGCTTATGGCAGCAAATCGCTTTGGCTATTTCAACTACGTGTTGACCGTCTCTGGCGTTCACACGTCAAGCCGTGTCCCCGCCGCGTGTTACTGCTGTTAGTTCGCGTTACAGTGGCACCCCATGCACTCGCTATAAACTCATTCAATCAAGCAGTAGTGTCAGAGCTTCGTCAATCCACTGCCAAAAACACCACCGCCTCATCTAGGGGGGGGGGGGGCATCTTTAGATGTGACAACAGTGAGCACAAATGTTAGTTCCCCTCCGAGGAATCGCGTAGCCAGTGCGTTTCCCCACGTAAATTGTGTGATACTGCCGTTAGCTGTCATGAATAAGGAAATAACTGGGGAGATAAAAGTTCAAAAAAGGATAAGCGGAAGCGGATGGATGGATGGATAAAAGTTCAAAGTACTTTAACTGTTTTTGACTCACACGTGTTGCAGGCAAGCTGGAATAAACCTCCCTACACTTATAATACCCAGTCCAGAAAAAGCTAAAACAGCTGTTGATTATTTGTCCCAAGCACACCTGTTACTTTTGTTTTTATATCCGTTTTAATAAAGTTATAAATACTGGTTTTAAACTTGCAGTACATTTTTATGCTGCATTTCTTCAGTATGCCACTAGAGGGGAGCAAACACCCACGATACTACACTAACTTGAACTTTGGCGTAAGATACACCAGGGATACTACAGCTGCAAGGCAGCAATTTTAAAGAATGACAATTTCAGACTCTGTGAGTGGCGAGGGAAACTGCAAGAAGACGAGAGGAAAGAAGATAAGGAGTCTTAGTGGTAAAATACGGAAGTACGAGAAAGCATTTTAAGGAAGAGGTTAGCAAAGAAAAAGTAGACATGAGTACTGGGAGGCTGGGTGTACAGCAAAGAGAAGTGGCAAAGGAGAATAGTGGATTGTATGTAAGGCTCTGGACACTAATATGACCCATATGACCACCCTATAAAAAATTTTTTTGAGGCACTACTGGATGTAAAATGATGCAATGCTTGCTCTGAGTGTTGCTGTAGAGGTGCATAGAAACTCAGAGGGAGTTGAAATGAGTTACTAGATGGTAGTAAGACCTGTTATGATGTATGGTTAAATGAAAGGAGAGGAGGCAAAGTTACAGTTCATAGATGGAGTGAAGGAGGACATGCAGACGGTTGGTGTGACAGAGGAAAACTAAAACACATTGGGGACATTAACAGGAAATTTATGTGGACTTGCCTTAATAAATATTTGGTCAGCACGGAAGTCACAAAAGTATGCATTTATTAATCATTCCTGGCAGTAATCAGATCTGGCAAAATCTGCATCACTGAGATAGATTTTGATGATGTCATAGCACTGCAACTGTGAAATATGCAGTCAGAAAGCTTCGCGTATGCTTGTTATGATCAACATTCACTGAGTTTGACGTTTTTAGTGTGACCGATGGGAACTGAGTAAAAGCAACAAGTAAACATTATATATTACAGTATCAAATAAAGATCCAGTACTAGTGGAAAATAACATTAGTCTGAATGCCCTTGTGTGATAGCCTCTGATGATATTTTTCACACACCACCACAATCTGGCTCTTCAATGTGGCATTTGTCTTCAAGAAACTTAAAGAAGTCCAGACGCTTTTCTTTCCAAGCTCATCAGACTACTCTGAAGTTGCTTCCGTTGTAAACTTTCAAAATAAAACAAGGTATAACCATACGCAGTGCCGCAACATCGGTTTCTGGTCAAAATAGAAATAGAAATTGCACATTTTGTCCGTTTTTGATCAGTGGTAAAGTTTGCGGCACGAAACGGAGAACTGAATCCTGGACACGATGGTCAGACTAGTACTTCCGGTTCAGAGGCCGCGGGAGCAGCTCCTGGGCTAGTTGTATTCGGACTGTTAGCGGGCGTTGTTGTTACAAGGTCTGCCATTTTGATTAGAAGTACTTCGCGCAGCAGATGGTGTAAATTGGGCCTTCTGGATATTATTGTAGTACTTTAAATTAAGGCTACATTCCTGCAGGAATAATGCTTTCTGCCGCCCAGTTACTCGACGAGTTGATGGGTCGAGATAGAAACTTGGCCCCTGACGAGAAGCGGTCTAACGTACGCTGGGACGACGAGAGCGTAAGTTAGCATTCTAGCTACCATTAGCTTAGCTAGTTTTAAAACCTATTAGCCGTGAGGTGTCCAAAATAAGCGTGCATGGCGTGCGCGGTGGGTACCGGCTAGTTTAGGCGGTATGGCCTCCAAATTAAAAATTTTCGATTCACGCACAGAATCGATGGCGAAAAGCGGGCGGTTTGAGTCAGTGGTGCTTGAGCACGCGTGTTAGCGAGATTAGCATCACGGTTTGGTCATTCTTAAAGGGTTTCATTGGGCTCACTTCAGTTTTAGCAACTTGTTTTCTAGGTATAGTTGAGATAATAGTTTAACTGTGTTAATACAAATGATTTCGACGTGCTAATGTGTGAAAGGACCTGCACATTACGTTCTCTAAAGGTTATGCTCTGCTTATTGCATAAACTGGCATTGCGATGTCTCAAGACTAAATACGGTTACATACATGTTGCTTTGTATGTAATTTGGCATTAATATTTAATATTAGTAATAAATACTGTTTTCCATGCTGTTGTGTTTTTGTTGCACTTGCAGTGTTGTGGGTATTTTTTGTGTTCTTAGTTCAAGCAGAAATTGATTAGGTGAATTTATACGACTACCACATTCATTTGCTCATAGTTGGTGTAAGTAACATGCTGTCACTTAATCCAATGTAATCTACTATGGAAGCAAAATTTACATAAAATTGTTTGATATGTTTTCTTTTATTAAGGTCTGTCGGTACTATTTGTGTGGCTTCTGCCCTGCTGAGTTATTCACAAACACCCGCTCTGACTTGGGTAAGTTGGGAACTTTGTATTCCCAAAATGTATTATAATCTGGACAAAGCCCTTGAGGTTTAACAAACAACTATTTGACAATAATATGTTTATTGTTTTGGGTTTCCAGGTCCGTGTGAGAAAATCCATGATGAAAATCTTCGAAAAATGTAAGTTCTTATTTTGGCTTTTTTTCCTTTTTCTTTCAATTTTTTTTTGTTTTTTTGGCTTGATATGTTACACATAACTAACCAATTCTGTGTTGTTATATCCAGGTATGAGAAAAGCTCTCGCTTCATGAAGGAAGGTTATGAGCGAGATTTCTTGCGCTATCTGCAGTCACTCCTGGCAGAAGTGGAGCGGCGGATCCGCAGAGGGCATGCCCGGCTTGCGCTTTCCCAGGCTCAGCAGAATGCAGGGGTTCGTGCTTTTATTTGAGAACATCATTCTCAAACTCTTCTGTGCATCTTCATGTTTTCTCGGACCACAGTGCAAGTTATGAATCTAAAAGAAAATAACATTACCTGTATGTTTCTGCTTAGGATTCATTGAACTTAATTGTACTCATGTATTCATTCTGTAGGGCCCTGGTCCATCAGGAAAGAATGAGGAGAAAGTCCAGGTTCTAACAGAGAAGATCGAAGACCTGGTTGTGCAGGTTTGCCCGAAATCTTTAAATTGGTAGTGTTTGAGAAAAACTGAAAGATTTGAACGCGGGTTGGTCTTCTTGCATCAGGATATCTGACGGTCTCCTACAAGTTCTTCTTCCAGTGCCTTGCTTTAGGGTTTGTCACAGTGGAACACCTGCCTTCCTCTGACCTTATTACTAGCATCCTCCCCTGTCACGATAACTTTCAGCATGTCCTCCTCCTCTACATCCATAAGTCTTCCTTCCTGGTTTCTCCCAATGAATATTTCAACATCTTTAACTCAGCCTCCTTGAGCTCTAAACTGAGTTTAACTCATACATCATAGCAGGTGCGACTACCAGCTGATAATCCTAACCCTTCACTCTAGCTGCTATCGTTCTGTTACAAATCACCCCTGACACTCATTTCTACCCACACCTCCCTGTCCGCACTCATGTCTTCACCTCTCTTGTGCGGTCTGCATTACCTCGGCTGGTTTACCACATATATTAAAACTCCTCTAATTTAACTCCCTCTGAACCTCTGCACCTTCACTGTTCGACCAAAATTTGTGAATTTAGAAGGTGTGTGGAGCGCATGGCTAACTGTACATGCATTTGAAAAGAAGACTACATTAGAGTACAAGTCTGATAAAGGCTGTCCTGTCAGGAGGTTCATTGCTACCCACACTTGTGCAGTTTCTCTTTAAAATAATTGAATAATAAACAAATGTAATTTGTGGAAGGAGATTTTGAACCCTTTGGCAAAATAAGGAAACATGTTGCTGTTCACACTGATCTAAGTGTAAGCTGACTTCAGACTTGAAAGCATTAAAACAGGAACAGCTACCTGTTGTGACCACAGCTGTTTTTGTGCATGCACTCTAGACTGTATGACATTTCAGATGCTTTTCCCTGACTGTGTTACAGATCACATTATTTAAAATAAAACTCCCTAAATTCTTATATGCACTCCATAAATCAAGTCGTGACATTGTAACATGGCTTTTGTCTTTTTCTCAGATTGAGGAACTGGGCTCTGAGGGCCGAGTGGAGGAGGCCCAGGGAATGATGAAACTGGTGGAGCAGCTGAAGGAGGAGAGGGAACTACTCAGCTCCACCCCCTCGGTGAGTCAGTTTACCCTGGGCTAATCGGCCTACAAACACAGCTTAAGATGGCATAACATGAGCATCACCTACTATCAGTCAGTTAACATGAGTTTAATTCCATTTCAATTACAAGTTTAAACCCAGCCGGTGAGCTAAAAGTTATTTTTCACTGTAGCTGTATTTGTTATTAATACTCGTAAAGTAAAATCTGTGTGAGCTGGGCAGGCAGCTATGATGCAAATCAGAAATGTTTCCTTATTGTTTGATTTGATGTCTAATAACAAATTTATGTCCTTTCAATCCAGACCATCGAGAGCTTTGCTGCCCAGGAGAAACAGATGGAAGTGTGTGAGGTGTGTGGGGCCTTCCTCATTGTGGGCGATGCACAGTCCCGAGTGGACGACCACTTGATGGGGAAGCAGCACATGGGCTACGCCAAGATCAAATCCACTGTAGAGGAGCTCAAGGTGACAGGATTGTGTCATTCTTGTATCTAGAACTTTTTACAAACTTGAGCTGCTTGAAAGAGTGTTTCAATTCAACCATGCTTGGTGTTGTTGTTTAAAAATGTCTGCAAATGTTAGAAATTATATAATATGTAATATTTTTGTATTCTCAGGAAAAACTGCGCCGTCGCTCTGAAGACCCTCAGGGTGAAAACCCAGCCCTCAAAAGAGAACGAGAAGAGCGGGAACGGGAGCGGGAGGAAAGGGAGAAAAAGCGCAAAGAGGGGGAAGAGAAGGAGAAGGAGCGCGAAAAAGAGCGAGAGAAGGAGAGGGAACGAGAGAGAGAGCGAGAGCGTGAAAGGGAGAGAGACAGAGAAAGAGAGAGGGAGAGAGAGCGGGACAGAGAAAGAGAGAGGGACAGGGAGAGGGACAGAGAGAGGGACAGAGAGAGGGATAGGAGGGCACGTCGAAGCCACTCTGGCAGCCGCCACTCCAGTCGAGCATCGGACAGGAAACGGAGTAGATCCCGCGAGCGCCGGAGGTCCAGGAGCAGAGACAAGGACAGGGAACGCAAACGTAGCAGGTACGACTGACCGGACTGAGCGTTGCACTTGGATTTATAGTCACGGAAATGTCACACATAAAGCAGAATCCAATGAAATGTTACAATTTAAAACATGAGGGATGATATATTTATAATTCTGAATGATTATTTTCTCAAAAATCATTTTAACCACAGCACTTTTTCTTGCCTTTTCTGTAGGAGCCGGGACAGAGAGAGAAGACGCAGCCGTGAACGCTCCGACAGGAAACGCCGCTCCCGAAGTCGTGACAGAAGGAGATCGCGTAGCTCAGAGCGCAAATCTCACCGCCACCGCAGCCGTAGCCGAAGCAAGGACCGGGACAGGGATCGGGAAAAGGAGAGAGACAGAGAGCGGTCATCAAAAGACAAAGGTACCGTCTGATTATTTTTGTGTTTGTTGCTTCCTCATCATCCGCTGTCCTTCCAAACAATATATATTGAATACCATCCCTCCATTTATCTATGCTCTTCCACTTATCTAGTTCAGGGTTAAAATGGGGGGCTGGAGCCTGTTTCACATGGTGAAAGGCAGGGCCCACTCTGGACAGGTCTTTATTAGGAATACCTTGAGGGAATTTCTTCAACACTGGCAAAAGCATTTTATTATGCATCCAGGTAAAAGTCTCATTGAGATGGAGAAAAAAAAATCCTAGTGAGACTTTTGGCTGCTCTCAATGAGTCACAATGAGTAGCTCCACATATTTGATTTGGCAGATTTTTATGCGAGTTGTCTTCTACCCGAAAGAGGTTTGTGTCTCTTCCCGGGATCAAACCCCAGATTTTCTCCTTGTTAGGTGAATGTTTAAACCACTACACTGTGGAGCAACTAATTTTAAAAATGTATCAATATGAATTTAAAAGAAACCTATTGTAGTTTGAAATTGTGTTACATAAAGCACTTCACACAAAGCACTTGTTATGTATCTTTTAGACTACATGAGCGGTAATTGTACAGTCTCCCTCTTTTGTCTGTTTAGGACAGTATTCCATAAATGAGAAGTAGTAGGATTACTAATGCATAATATTCAGGCACAGATAATTTTGCTAATGCCAATAAAGGGCAGTTTGTTTGGTGCTTACCCAGACAACCTACTTACACAATCAAGCTGTTCCCATAAGAAGTCCTACAGCAGTCTGTGCCCATAACAAATGAAAGAGGTGAGCCAGAGCTCGACACAATCCTACTGAACATTTGTGCATCAACAAGCACCTGTTGAACTCTTTAATAAGACAGTTTAAACTGAGGTTCTGCAAACATTTCTTGCTAATGTGTGCAATGTTTTCTCTTTTGTTTTTCTTCAGACCGTAAGGGTACAGAGGAGAGGAGCAGCTCTAAGAAAGACAAGCACTCAGACGGAGATGCAGCCGCCATCAAGGCTTCTTCAGAAGCGGAACCGATGCAGACGGAGGCGGCTGCCTTCTCCCCTCTGCTAAACGGCCAGCAAGAGCTCCTCCATTCTGAAGGTGACACTCAGTCCAATTAAAACTGATCTGATAGGACCTCAGATCAGGCTCAGGTAAGTGCGTCCTCCTCCTCACACCTCCCCTGGCTCTCAACCCAACCCCCTCCACCCTCCCCTCTCACGTCCCCTCCCCTACCCACCTTTCCCATCTCCCTTTACCCACCCTCTCACCCCTGCTCTCCCACCCTGTTTATGTTCAGTTCAATGCCTGTGATTTTGTCTTATGTACTATATGCAAATATCTTTATCCTGTTTTTGAATAGTGCATCATAAGTATGCACTGAAGATGAAGGACTAGGCCCGATGAATGAGAAGAAGGTAGAAATCATTCACACAAAGCCAAGAGGGAAAGGCCAGTGTAGTCCTGAGCAAACATGCCCAGAGGTACCCCTCGTTTTGTATCGGTTTTTGATCCTTATAGATGTATATTTGTCTTTGTGGACAAAATGGCAGAAAAAGTTAACGCATCCAGTCAAGATTTCCTGCCTGTATTTACTTGTTTCTTTTATTTATTTATTTTTATATTTATTTATCTTTTGTTTGTTTTTTTACTTTGAAGTAGCAAAATGTAATAATTGCTATTTGTTGCTGTAATAATCCATATAGGGAGGAAAACCAGTCACTGTGTGTGTACATGTTTCCATTTAAAAACCTTGGCGTTTTCTTCTGCTCATATGTAAACGCACAGGTGAACACACAGCCTTGGTCAGAGGTTTCTTTTTTTTTTTTTTTTGTCACAAAGAAGCTATTTATTTTGCCATATTTATAAAGCAATTGCCATGGATTTGTTGTCCAGCGTACTGTGCCTGATGATGCCATGCCAGTGTGTGTTTGGGGGGTGTTAAAGCACCGGGGGTCTAACGTAACCTAACTAACTGGAGGGTAGGGTTTATCGAATGAATTGCAGCTGACTTCCATACCTCACACAGCGTTGGTGTTGTGAGCGAGACCACATGAGAAAAGGGCAAATTAAAAATCATGGATACTCTCTGACTCTCAAACTGTGCAGGTACTCACCCCAGGTACTCCTTTCTCTACCCACATCCATTTCTGAATGCTGTTGCCTGTCAGAAAAAAAAAAAAAGCAAATTGTGTACTTCTCCAGAACACGAACTTGAAAGCTTGATTGTGTCACATATACTTTTAATTGTGCCTTCTTTGTTTTCCTATTTGTTAACTTTCAAACATGTTTGGGGAGAATGTGCGATAGGATTGTCAGAGAGACACAGATGCACAGACAGCCTGCCTCATATTCCTTTGCCAAATTGGAAATCGTTGCTGATGTGTGCTTTTCCGCAGTGCTTCGTTCGTGTGTTTTTAAAAATCTAATTTGCTCAGGTGTTTGTAATTTTACACTTAAAAAAAACATATCAAGTGCATTTCCTCTTTGGCAAAGCAGATATTGTAGTTTTGACACTAAGTTCAGGTTTAGACTTGAGGCAGCTCCTGAAGAGCTTCTTTAAATTGCAAACTTGTGCAAAATGTACAGAAAACAAAATAATCTCAGGGAATTTTGGCCAAATGCAGTCAAGACTTCAAGTGTCTGTTGTGCTAGTAAATGGATAGCTTTGTGCATTATTAGCAGTGTCTCTTGAGGGAAATTTGACTATCAAATGACTTTGTAAATTGTTGTTGTTTGAGTGGCAGCAGTCGTTGCTACAAGCGGATGTTGTGGGACCCTGGCTAACATCGCATTTTGTGGACGTTTCTTTATGCTCAACAGGGGAAGCTGGAATATCTGGTTGAGGAAGAAGTTGAAGAGTGCACCCATCCTTACCCTGAACCTGATACTTCGCTGCTTAAAAACAAGGTGAACCACAAATGTGTAATGGCTTATTTAAAGAAACATGAAAATAAATAAAAACGCATAAAATTGAGGAGAGAGGACAGATTGCATCGATTTTTCTTGTTCCATTACCTGTCCATCTTTTGGCTGGATAAGGATAGTTGTGGTTCATCTGTTTTCTGATTTTACTGGTCAAGATGTCAGCCAGGCATCACTTAACAAACCAAACTTAGAGAAACTCTTTATGGATTTTTGTTTTTTATTTTGAAACTCTTTCCACATCCTCCGTGTTTCTTGGCATTTAGTGAAAATAAAATAAAATGAACAGTGCTTGTGGTTTGTATTGATTTGTCAGGTTCTACTTCACTTCCTGACCCCCCTTCTTTTTTTTTTTTCTTTTTTTTAAGTCAGTTGAAGCGTATGTACAGTGTTAGACCTTTTGAGACAAGCAGTGTCTTCTTTTCTCCTCTACTTTAGAGCTCATTTTGATCGCTCTTGTTCCATAACTGTAAAATACTCTGATTTAATTTTGATCAATTTTGGAGACTTAATTTGTTTCTTTTTTTGCCCTGCTTTTATTGTCCATGTTGTACCACGATGAATAAAAAGCAAAATCTTGTCAAGGGTGTTTTGTTTTTTGTTTTATCCAGTGTGGATATGTACACAAAAACTAGTCCTGAGTCAGTGGCAGAGGTAAAAACAGACAGATGTGCTTTCACCACCAGTGCTGCAGTCTCATTAGCATGTTTGATCTGCAGCTGGATTTACATCTTTTTTTTTTTCCCCAAATATTTTTTCACTGACGGTTTTCCTAGTGAATTGTACCATCTGCCAAATACAATGTGAATATTTGATCAACATCCAATGTGTGATTTAAGTCTTTCCATAATTACTTTGATCAGTTTGTGTGAATTCAATAGGCTGCTAAATGTTTTATTATCAAAGTAAGAAACTTTTAATTTGATTTATTTGCAGAAGCATTAAAATCAGCTGTTTTCCAGTTTGCATAGGTTTAGATGGTCCATAGAAGACGGAGTGGCCTGCATGTGGTTATAGCTACTGTTTCAGAGCTGAGCTCAATATTTGTCATATTTTTAATATGCTTCATAACTGTAAACAAAATAACAACAGAATTCCTGTAATCCAAAGTTAAAGTACCAAATAATTAATAATTGAATTCGGGTGTTCCAATCACCTCACTGGCTACACCCAGGCATGAAGGTGCTGCAATGATTTCTGCGAATGTGTCCAAAAGAACGCCTTTGTGATGAACTGGAGACTAGAACCAGGACGTATCATCCGACATCAGTGGGTGACCTCACAAATGTGCTTCTGGAAGAATGGTCAAAAATTCCCATAAACACCCTCGTAAAAAACCTTCCCAGAAGAGTTGAGGCTGTTGTAGCTGTAGGGGGTAGGTCGACATCATATTAAACCCTGTGGATTAAGACAGGGATGTCACTCAAGTTCATAAGCTTGTGAAGGGAGAACTCTCAGAAATTGATTAGCTTTATTTCCAAATAACGCTAAACTATTAATAAACGTGATTTTGTTGGTGGTTTAAGCAGCACTAGCCACTTTTTTAAATGCTTCCTTGAGAAAACCGATTCCTGCAGATTCCTGTCTGTGCAAAATCAAACATGTAAAATGTATTCTGTGCATTTCTAAGAATCACCTTTGAATCATACTTTCACCTTGCTCAGCAGTAAACTGCATATGTTGTGCAAGGTCCAGTAAGTCTATCTGTACACGCATTAAAATCAAAAATTGTCCCTCCAGATAGCTTTGAGTTCATCATCTTTTCTAATCAATACTGAACAGACAGCAGAGGCATTCTGATACTGCCAACTCAGCAAGCAGCACAGATGCTGGCCAGAAGCCACCTGCCTGGAACGACCAAAGTGGGCGAAAAAAAGAAAATGTTGATTTATTAGCAACTGCAAAAGCCTCTTGCTCACTTTTGCATGTCACAGAGATCTGTGATTTGCCCCCTTCTCAATAATGAACATAGCCATATATTAGTTGCTAGGACACCAACACAAATCTATGCACATTGTATTTACCTGAGCTCATAATGTCATGCAGAAAAAAAGATTTCACTCATTCCCCCATGCACGTCCATGTCGCTCACAGTGCCCACAGGTCAGGCGTGTTTTGCATGGAAATGACCTTTCCAAACCAGGTGCCTGTAGAGAGAGTGGCAGGGGTTTGTCACAGTTCATTTGAGTCTAATTCCTGTATACAGGTCACCTGGGTCGCCGAACAGCCGGGGGGGTTGAATTACCCATACCCTGCAGATTCACCACAGTCTGGACTCGAGCCAAGAAAGGGAACAGCAGAAATGGATTAAAATGGTTGTTATCCCATCTGCTGTTACAAAAGCACAACATGCTACAGATTAGCAACATATCAAAACAAAGACAATGGTCTTAAGCAAGCTTACCCTCGTGTTAGAAGTGATGGTAATGAGGCTTGAGGAAAAAATCTTCCTGCGATTGATTAAATGTCTAAAACTCATCTCAGTTCATCAAAATTACATATTTGGATTTTTTTGCCCCCCCCCCCCCCAAAAAAAAAAGGAAATGATTTATTCAAATAGCTTAGATGTAACCCCACATCACTGCCTCATTTAGTATGTGCAGGACTATAAGTATGCAAATTAGTCGCAGCCTTTCCTTCCCTTTCCTTGCAGCCTGACCCCTCTCTGACTGTCTTTTTGAGTACCAATGTCTCATATGTTCTCGTGCTACAGTGAGAGAGAGGAAAACCCAGTTCTTGCTTTGCAAATTAGGAGAGAGTTAGTGCAGCGGAGCGAAAAAAGTTACAGGACAGAAAGAAGTAGTAGTAGTAGTTAGTCCCTCCAAACAAGTTCATGCAATTAGAGGTTTTTATGTATTAAAACCCTGGCTCTCTGGGTCATAGTTCATGAGCGCATAATTGGTACGCACTGCTGTTTTAGCTCAAAAACGCAAAACTTATGGAGAAACTAACAAAGGTAGACACTTGATTTTGTAGACACGTAGGTGGTCTTTGACTACAGGTTGCAGATGTGAATTTTATCTGTCATAAAGTGACCAGTTTAGCAAGAGAGCGATCAATAATCGGATCCTCATTACTCAGTCAGCTGTGTCCAGAGCTGCTTCCCAGAGAAAAATGTGGTTTGGCTAATTATGTATTTGAGTTGAGTCTATTAGAGTTCAATATGTGTTTGAAAGGTCATAACCAAATTATAAGTCAATTACACATGACCATGCTTGATTGTTCACCTGAACCGGCCCCAGCTGTGACCTCTGATTCTGTCGGTCTCGTGTGACTGCTCAGCTTCACTGCATGTTGCTGCCTGAGCCTCCTGGCTCTGGGTGGCCTCACCTGTCCCTGAACACCAACGCAGCAGGTGGGCTTCATGTGGTCTGTTGACTTCTGGGACTGATACCGGAATATAAAACAATGGCCCGTGAATGGGAGGACATACTTAGGAGAAGCACAGAGCTTCACATAAGGGAGCGACCAATAAGCATGGTTTATTTTTCTGTACATGCAACTTTGAAAGTTATTTTATAGATTAATATAGTGAAGCACTAGGCTTTTGCCACGCTGAACAGCAGGAGGCAGTATTTAGCTTTTTTTCTGAATGGCTTAAACTGCAAAATGTGTGAGGAAGTTGCCTCACAGCATTGCAGATACAGTATTATATATCAGACATGTTGTGTCTATTATTGCATCCCAGTTCATGCAGGAGCGGGGAGGAACACCGAGAACAGTAAATTCTTTGAAACAGTGTCACACTGAGACAACGCTGCCATCCCACTCTCTGCAACACAATCTGCACGTCATTAGCAAAGCAGTATTTCCCCAGGGTAAGAGTTAGAGCAAAAAACAGGCGAGGGAAGCAACAACAGGAAGATAGTGAGCTGAAAAGACAGGGGAAATTGAAAAAGTGATAGAGCAGGAAACAAGGAGCGAGTCAGCCTGGTGTGATGTTAAATAACCTGGTTTAAAAAAAAGAATAATGGAGATAGATTGTCTTCTCTTTTCCCTACTTTTACTCTCTTTCACATAGACAGCCGGTCGATCCGAAGTGAAGGTCGAGGGGGAAAGCAGCACATAGATTATGCAGCAGAGCAGGCAATTCATCAGCGCTGTTGGCATGCTGTCTGATTAATAATCGAAACTGCAACACGCGCTCGCAGCTTATGTCAGCTGTCAGTCATGTCCTTAAGGCATCTGTCATTTGTGCTGAACTAATGCCAACTGCATACTTCTTGCACAACTGTGGCACCACCAATCCAAGAGGAGTTCAGCAAAACTCTGAAGGTATACAGATATTTTTTTACACGTGCCAAGTTTACATTTGTCTTGCACAGCAGCTTTGAACAGAACAACAACCCCATGTGGTTTTTCATACCCAGACCAACAATCAGTATTTCCTTGCTATTAAACCCAGTGTCCAGTGGCTGTGTGTCCTCTGTAGCAGTACCAGACAGAGGTGGGCGGATCGATCCCAGTATTGATAATATTGATACCAATGCTGATATTGGTGTCAGATCAATACTAGCATGATGAGTGCAGTATTTAGCCCACTGAATTGTGTGAAAAAAATATACCTCAAACCCGCACTATAAAAAATGTCTGAACCTTTTTGTTTTTACTTTCATGTGTAGTTTATTTATATGCTACAGCGCATTTAAACAACACAAGCTGACCCAAAGTCCTTCAGTGACAGGCATATTTACATTTTCAGGACTCCTAAAAGCCCACTTTCAAAATAAGTAAAATTTTGTGTTCATTAAAATACTTCTAGATTCATCTCATTAAACACGACACACTGCTTTCCCCTACATACATATTTATATCAGTCCTGTATTTGTTCAGTATCGGATCACTACCAAAATTTGCAGTATCGCACAGCACTAGTGTGACATTTCTGAGCTACCTGGTTCTCCTTAAGAAGGAGCATACTATACATATACGCCACATGCTTGTATGAAGGTGGCTTTTGAATGTGATGCACAGGAAAGATGTAGTTTTTTGGAAAAACTGCCTTGCCTTAAAACAAAATAAATCTCCAGGAGCTCAGTAAAAACCTTGGCTCCTGCCTCAAACAGTCTTGTCTTAAACAAGAAAGACTTTTCTTTAACAAGAAGCATAATTGTTATGCCAGCATGGACCCACACGGTCTGTCTTCTAGTTTGCACTCTGCACGGTAAAGGTTAGGTAAGCCTGCTGCAGATTTGAGTGCTTGCTTCTCTAACACCGTGTTATCAGTATCACAGACTGCCGTTCTTTTTCAATTGTATGGGAACTTGTTTTTCTGTGTTTGTTTCAAATGTCTGTGTTTTCATGTAAGAATCCTGTGGGGGATTTTTTTCTGCGCAGTGTAAAATTTCATTAACAGCAATGGAGTTGGAGTGGATCATGGCTTAGTTTTTGCACTGCGCTCCATCTCTCTCGTCTTCTTCCCTCAGCAGATGGCTCCACCACAGGAATGGGCTCAGAATCGACAAGTAAGAGCCCAGCAGCTTTCTTTTTGTCTTTCTTTCTATCTCTTCCTTCATGCTCTCTCTATCTTTTTTTTTTCCTTTTTCGTCCTGCAGTGTTTGCATTTCTGGCCACAGATGAGCCAGAGCCAGGATGGAAGCCAGTGAGAGTTTTCAGTCCTTCCACCAGAGCATCAAAGTCCTTCTGAAGACAAGACTGTCCCCTGTCCTCTTTCCTCATCTGAAAGCTGCACAGGTAGTGATGCAAAGAAAAAGGAATAAGTAGGAAGAAATGCTCCTGATAAGCATAACAAAAAAAGAAAGAAATTGCTAATATATTACAGAGGAACTTTAAAGTCAGAAAGAGAAAAAGAGAAACTGTCAGGATGTGCAAAAACAACAAAAGCTTTACTTTCAGATTCGGTTTAAGGGTAAATCGCTGCATCTGATATGCTGGTGGGATCACCGCGTTCTCATGAAGAACACATTCACTGACACATGTGGAAATTCAGGGCGAGATCAAATCATCCCCTGGTGTAACCTTGTCTCCATGGCAACGGCTCAAGTGACCTTGCCTAATTTGTACCATAACAACCGACAGTTGCAGAAATATGCACCAGGTGAAATGAAGATAACTCTGCACACAGAGCTACCTGCCTCAGTGTTTCCTCGCACGGCTAGAGGGGCAGATAAACCCGGAGGAGAGCTGAAGCCGAACAAATAACAATTACCACCAAAGTCTGTCTGACTAATGCAAAACAATGAAATGGGCAGCGCTGGAAGAAATGGTTATTTTCATTCATGTGAAGCCACAGATGACAAAGGTGAACAAACAAATGCATGTTTGTTCCTGCGTACTTGAGATGGGTGAATTTTTTAGCACTTTGATGAGCTGCAGCATCATTAGAAGACCATTAGCGTCCCCTGTGTTTAGTTATTGATCTCAGGCTGTGGCACCCAGAGCTTTCTCATTACATGCTGAATCCATGATGCTCGTATTCTAATCTTTGTCAGTCACTAGTGATCATTGTCCCCAAGGTTTATTGCCTTTTACCCACTCATTACTAGTTGATTGCCATTCATTGTGTTTTCATCAGTATGGATGCAGCATTGATCCAAGTCTTATGTGTCACATACCTCAATAGGATTTGGGTGCTTTTTTTGTTAAAAAAAAAAAAGGTAATTATTGGAGACATTTATAACATGTCAAGTTGCCTTGCTTCAAGACTTCTTGTCCGCCCCCTCTCCATCACATCAAGCTTTACTCAATAACTCTTGAGCTATCTCTTCCTAATCTGGGTGGTGTCATGTGGAAAAGAGTTTTCACTGTACTTTAAAATTAACAAATGCTTGAACGAATGCTTGTAGAACCACCTGTAGTAGCACTAACTTGAAGCAGTTATTTTCTGTGTGACTTTATCAGTCTCTTATATCATCATGGAGGAATTTTTTCCAACTCTTCTTTACCAAATTGTATCAGTTCATCGAGGTTTTGGGAATATGTTTAACCAGACCTGTCAAAAGGTCCAACCACTGCATTTCACTCAGGGTGTCTCTGCCATTGCAACAGCTTGATTCTTTTCTTTTTCAGCCATTCTGAAAAAGGGATCAGTTGGGAATCATGGTCCTGTTGCATGACCCAATTTTGGCCAAGCTTTAGCTCTCAGGCATAGCTATAAAGAGCTGCTCGTAGCTGAATCAGGTGTCCAGGACCTGTTACTGCAAAACAACCCAAAATCATTACCTCTCCCTTAGTTGGTGTGAGGTGTTTGTGCTGCTGTTTGGATTTCACCAAATATGGTTTAGTGTATTATGGCCAAACATCTCCACCTTGGTCTCATCTTTCCAAAGGTTTGCTGTGGAAGTCTTGTGGTTTGTTCAGGTTCAGCTTTGCAAACATAAGACTTGCTGTAATATTCTTGTTAGAGAGACGAAGCTTTCTCCTGGCAATTCTTCCAAATGACTCATACTTGTTCATTTTAATTGTGCTGTCATGAACTTTAACATTTAACTCGCTAACTGAGCACTGTAGAGTCTGAGATGTAGCGCTTGGGTTTCTGTGGGCAATGCATGGTCTGACCTTGAGGTGAATTTGCTGAGATGTCCACTCCAGGGACGTTTCTGACATTGTGCCACATTTATAGAGATGCTCACACTTGCTCATGATCACTTATTGAGTTAATTAGATGCAACTGGCTACTACTTACTCTCTTAATTGCTATGGAAGCAGTAAGGGTATAGTTAGTGTTTCACAGGGCCCAGTGCATTCCTGGGAAAAGTTTTTTACATAACTGGAGACTTAAGTAGGGTCTTGGCAAATATTTTGGTAAGAGAACTGTAACGTGTATAATAAAGTGCAGCTTTTAATGCCAAGTGTGTACCTCAATCCATCCATCCATCCATCCATCC
>NW_024582859.1:209451-226949 GCF_018398535.1 Haplochromis burtoni | reverse complement strand
CATCCATCCATCCATCCATCCATCCATCCATCCATCCATCCATCCATCCATCCATCCATCCATCCATCCATCCATCCATCCATCCATCTTCTTCTGCTTATCTGGGGCCGGGTCGCAGAGAAGCCTGGACCTCCCTCTTTCCAGCCAACTCCTGGGGAAACACTCAGGCGTTCCCAAGCCAGCCGAGAGATATAATCTCTCCAGCATTTCCTGGGTCTGTCCCGGGACCTCCTCCCGGTAGGACATGCCCGTAACACCTAACCCAGGGGGCACCCAGGAGGCATCCTTATCAGATGCCCGAACCACCTCAAATGGCTCCTTTCGATGTGGAGGAGCAGCGGCTCTACTCTGAGCCCTCCCGAATGGCCGAACTTCTCACCCTATCTCTGAGGGAGAGGCCAGCCACCCTTCGGAGGAAGCTAGTTTTTTGCCGCTTATATCTGTGATCTCATTCTTTTGGTTGCTACCCAAAGCTTGTGACCATAGCTGAGGGTAGGGACGTAGATCGACCGGTAAATTGAGAGCTTCTTTTTTACACTCAGCTCCCTCTTCACCACGACGGACTGGTACAGCGTCCGCATCACTGCAGCCAAGATTGGTGCTGCGTCTGTCGATCTCCCGCACCCTCCTCCTGTCGCTCGTGAACAAGACCCCGAAATACTTATACTCCTCCACTTATAAGTACTAGCTGGTAAATTCACACTGCAAATACATCACTGTCTTGGCCAAATATGGTCAGTTTAGGCCGCAAAATAAAACAATATGGTCACATATAAATGAAGTGCATTATTATATAGAGCCTGTTATTCAGCGTCATTAAGAGAGAATAGTTCTTGCAGTTACTGTGAGGTTTATAGATTTTAGGTTAGTGATGTTGTGACTGATCGGTGGACTGTATATAAAAATACACATAAAGGCAAGTAAACAGGAAGTGTAGCCGAGTTTGCATTTTCAGAGTGACAAATACTAGTTTTAGAATTAACAGCACCAAACACACAATAATAGGATGTATTTTAATTTGTGTTCACATAAGGCTAAACTCCTGAGAGGTCCTTTCATTTTATTATTGCAACACGTGCTTTGGCCATAACTGCGTTTTTGTTGTCCTGTTGATTAAGCACAGGCTCTAGTGTGGTCTCTTCTATTTTCTCCTCTCCGGGAAACTGCTGATAGTGCAGTTTTCTAACCCATCTTCTCTCCTTCACAGCACACTTTTCCGTCCCATGAATTATGCATCTGATTAATTAGGCTGGTCGTTACAGTATATGGTCAACTGGAAACTCCCCTTTGTTCTAGTTCAAACATGAAATGGACATTTTTTTTCTTCCCCTATTTCCTACCATCATTGTCGGCCATGTCTGTGTTATGGATGAGAGGGAGGGCCCTGGGTATTTGTTGTATCCCTCGGGATGCTGCATGGTATTGCGCAGGGGAAATACAATAAAATAGCAAGATAACAAGATAAAAGCCTCATGTTGGACTTCAAAGTGGAACAGCTGCTTGAATAGAAGCAGGCTGAAACACGGTCTGCGCCTTGGTGATTTCAAAGAACAAGTCCACACTGATGGAAGGCTTGAAGAGAACACACGGGATGCTGTGTACAAACACGCAGGTGTACACGTGACGGTGTGAATATTTAATCACTGCGCCGCACCGCAGAATGCTCCTCGAATCGCACTGTACTCAATTTGAAGCAACCAGCGTCTTCTTGCTGCTGTCTCTTGGACTCTCCTGCTTATGCTCACTGGAACGATCACGTTAAGCCACATTAATCCAAGCTTCATCGAACTCCACTTCTTTATGACACACAATGTCACATGAATGTAAGTAACCAGAAGGCATAAACCTCCCTCCAAACAACAATAAATCGAAAGATTCTCGCTAGATGCCAAATTCCTCAGCTAAAGGTGCCTCATCATTTATTGATCGGTGCTGCGCTCGTGAAGGTGGGCTCTCCCGGCTCCTTGGAGACTTAAACAGACACATGAATCCTTTTGCTCATGACAGGAGGGAGGGGATATTCAGGCACTTTTCTGTGCAAAAGCTTGCATTTCTCAAATATGTGCATACACTCACACATTTTACAAGCTTTTAATGAAGTGGGCTTGCACCATGAAGTAATAGGAGGTGTTAGTGGGTGGTTCTGCATTGTGAATCCTGTGGCCTTTCATCGATGCAGGGCTTCAATAGCTGTGTATTGATTGTCCCTCTTTTCCTTGTACAAAAATCAGTCATGTACAGTACCCGTCCACTGATGCGCTGTGGTCAGCATCGCTGTCTTTTATCATTGCCCACTCGTGAGATTATACTGACGAGTCGAGGATGGGCAAAAATTAAAAAGCTGCAGTTCTAATTGTGTCTCATGACTGTAGCTTTTGGAAGGTTTTAAGATTTAAGTGTCAAAATGAAGCGGCAAGGTGTGTGTGTGCCTGGGTCTGTTATCAGCCTTACTACTGCTCTGCTACAAATACTGTCAGATGGCATTACTCGGATGTACAGTATTTGTGTGCACCTGTGCGTCTCAGCATGGGTGTTTATGCCTGCATTTATGTGTGTGTGTGAGTGTGCCTCCGACCATTTTCCTGTAATCATCTTGTGTGCTTTTGCGATGAGTAATGAAGCGCTGGCTGTCTGGCGGATGCTGTTTAATCATGCAAATCAGCACCACGCTCATTCCCTGCAAGGATATTGCAGCCAGTGCTGGACAGTGAGCAAGGCCGACCTCCTCCTCGCTGATTTATTCTGCCCTCTTCCCGCTGCCCCTGCGAATGACACCACGGCACTAATGGAAAGGTTGACGGGGAAGGAGGGAGGTGTAAAGAAGGACAAGGAAGGTGTGGGAACGAGGGTGAAGGAGAGAAAGAATGGAACAGAGTAAAAAAATTAGCAGCAGGGGGAAGGAAGAAAGAAATCTGTGCTTACTCTGAATCCAAGACACAGTCTGGTTTAACTGAAATTCTCATCCTTGTTATCCTTGCATTTCTTCAGCTGCTGGCAACCTTGTTGTCTTACTCTTCCATTTATTCCGTTCACGAATGCACTGATTAGCATGATGCATGACCACACATTAAAAAGGAAATTTTGGGATTTGTTATGTTAACGGACACTAACATTAAAATGCAAACAGGAGAATGACGTTTATCCAGGGCTGTTAAGGTGTGGCTGATGAGAACTGGATGACTTCGGTCTTTGTCTGTGCGTATGTGTGGGCAAGTCACGTGTTTCCAAATATGTGGTTGTGGTGCGTTTGGGAGATGAAGTCAATGAGTACTGACATTTGCACTGATGTGCACTGAAATGGAAAATTGAGTGCGGACTGACAAACACCTGACTCTCACCTCAAAACGTTGAGCAGGTCCACTATAATTCTACACAGGAGCATATACCAGCATTTGTATTTTTAATGACAGATATATATATATAGGCTTGGTCTCATAGTTCAGTAGCTTCCTCTGGATGTGTTCGACAACACAAATTAATAGTTAAAGATTGTGACGTTTAAGGACTCTTTGGGCAACTGAACCATTAAGAACCAAAAATAAGTACAAATTCATTTTTAATGATATGCTACATGTAGACCTATTACATGGCTTTCAGATGTGGTGAGTCATGATATTCTGCTTGGTGATTGGTCAACGTTTTTCTTTCAGGTTCAGTTGATTCTCACTGGTTGCGTCCCAGACCTGAAGCCAACTGTAAAAACTGAGCACATAAAACGTAGTCCAATTCAAAGGCTCAAATTCAGACACTTTTGACTTTTCCCACATTAGACTTCCACAGGATTATCACAACAGTTCTGTTCCTGCTAAGAACATAAGAAGCTGTTAGTGTGTTACAAGCAAATCAACAGCCTCCAAAGCTAAACGATGAAGCCCCTGCAGAAGTGCCAAGAACTTGAGGGTGCCTCTAAAAGCGAGTTAATCATCACGGATTTCCAGCTTTACAGCAGAAATAAACACAATTTTATAAAAAACAAAAAACTTTAGTAACTTCAGCGGTGATTCTAGAGTCTCGTGGGGCTCTAGACAAAAACTCACAGGGGGGCCTCTCCACTGTTCAACACCATTCTGCTATAAATGCTCTGACAGCACCAACAGCAGTCCTATAACAGGTAAAACATTAATCTTGGCAGAGGTTGTGTTTATTTCAATAACAATGCTGTGATCTTTCAGCCTGGTGGCTTTGCTAACAAGTCTACTGCTAGTGTATCAACTCTGGGATAACTTGTCTGCCCCCCCAAGCTTTTGTCTGCCTTGCCTTGGGTGGCAAGTGGCAGCTCTGTGTAACTGTGGCTAATTTTCCCCTTCATTTCAATAAGGAGGGATCATTTAGAAGAATTGAACATGATTTATTGAGATGGAGAATTCAATTAATGAGCTATTTGCCAATTAGACTCTGATGAACCATCATAGCAGACAGGAATCCAAGAAATGACAGGAATTAGGACAGGACCACTGGTGGAGGAGGTGAAGATGGGGGTCTGACTGACCAGGGTGAGATAGAGATGGGGAGGAGGTGGGTGTCTGAAAGGCAGAATGACAGAAGAGCGCTGAGATTTAAAACAGCCAGAAATAAGGCTGATTGGCTCAGAGAGGGCAAGCAAGAAAGTGATTGGATTAGAGCTATGATGTCAGGACTGATTTTGACAGTGTGGGAAAGTTAACACAATTTAAAGAGTAGACTAACAACCCCAGCAAAGCAACCAAATGACTTACTGCATTTTTCCTATTTTATACTTAAGCGTCATGTCAGTGTACCCACTTAAATATGACACATCCTGTACAAGGATTAAAGATGTGGCTTTTTTAAACATTTGGTGTGCCACCAACATAGGCAGCTACATTGGGTGGCTTTCTGCCAGGCCTTACATCAGCAAATTTGTAGCTGAGCTCAGGAGGTGGAGCAGGTCATCTGCTAATCATCTACTAATCGGAGGGTTGGTGGTTTGATCCCTGGCTGCCCCTTGGTCAAGTTGCTCTCTGATGTGTTTCATTGATCTGATTCATATGGTGTGTGAATGTTAGACAGAAAGCACTTATTAGTTTAATCTGTGTAAATGGAAAAACCTCAGCCAGCAAAAAAACCAAACTCTATGACAGGTTTTATGCTTCACCTAGAGTACATTATATCCCCTCTGTTACTACAACACACAGCTTTGTGGAAATAATGAGATCACATGTCCCGGGTGAGTGCTGGACTGCTGGAAAGCCTGTGTGGGCTTGAAAGCGGGAGATCATTATTAAGCTGTTTGTTGCTGTCAGGAATCAAAAAAGGGTCATACTCGGTAGCAAACACAATTCAAGGTGATGCAGCCATTACAAAGATATGGATACGAGCATGTTTACTTCTTGTTCTGGTCTAGAGGCAGTGCACACTTTATTAAAATATTTATTACTGTGTAAACGGATCCATGCATTTGCACAACAGGAGATCGTGTGGTGAGACACAATGAATCGTAATGCAGCACTTCCGCTTTGTTTACATGACGCATTCAACTTTCTAGGCAACGGCGTCTAATAATCTCAGCTTTATGCATGCCAGAATTACCCCTCAAGCATACCGCGGCAAAAAGAGTGGACATCCGCTTTACTGTTTTTTAGCTGGCTGAATACCATATGTGCAGGAGAGTGAACATCTGCCACAAAACAGGAAGGATACATACACGTGAACAACAGATCTGCAAGTGGATGCATCCCCCTGAGAGAGCAGAGCAGGGTCATTGCTGCACAATTCCAGTTCCAGCAAAGAAACCAAAGAAAATAGTCATAGTGTCACTTGAGACTGTGGAAGTAATGAAATACTACATTTTTTACCCAATGTGGCATGCCAGAACAGGAGTGAGCCCATCTGGAAGCCCAAATTAGATTTTAGTTGGATTGTAATACATTTAAATCAAAGTAAAGCAGGTTTATCTTTCCCTTTTCATGACTAAAGAAAAAAGGTGAACTGGAAACACTGTACTCAAGGAATTCTGGCCCCTTTCCTTTTGTTTTCCCCACCGTACTCTCTCCGTTGCCTTTTTAAGTCCCAGCTATCAATCTATGTGGTATTTCCTTTGTTTTTTTTGCCAATCCAACACTGTGACCACTAAAGGAAAAGACAGAAAGCTCCCCCAGGTTCATGTTCCATCACTGATCTCAGTGTCCCCATATCAGCCATTTAATAAATTCATCTCCTTGAAGCATGCCTGCATCACATCCTTCCTCTTATCTGCCCATTAGTATCTGCCCTCTCCTCATCTCCCTTTCCGCCACATTACCATCAAAGGGACAGACATCAAAAGTGCCACACAGCGACCCATTTGAATGCACTTGCTGCTTTGCTCATGCTTGTAAGACTAAATACCTCGGCATGCATGTGCACATCTTTTAATGACTTGTAGCCTGTAGTAGATAAAGCTGATAAAATGTGGCTGAGTGGACTTTGAAGATAAAGATGGAAAAATTAAAAATATTTAGGTAAAAGGTGAAAATTTAAAAACAATTTTTCATGTAAAACAGCTGTTTAACCAATGAAAACATTTGTCCCGTTTCCAGCTGTTTCGCATCTGATTTGGGTCCACTCTGTAAATGCTGGTAAGGTAGCAGAGCAGTGTCGCAGCCAGTTGTTAGAGCCTGCGTCTAAAGACCTGAAGCTAAGCCACAGTTTTTGGACAATTTAGTAGAGTTAATGTTTAACAAGTGAGGTCACCAGCCACTAAGCTAAAAGCGATAATTTGCTAACTTTATCTACATGTGCTAATGGCTTACCTGCACAATACAAATCTGCTTAAAAAAAGTTACAGTTTTCAGTTTCAGGGAAAATTATTGCCTACTTGTATTGTAGCTCCTTGTAATTATGATTAGCATTTCATATGATGGTAGATGACCATGGATGAATTCTTCTACCTTAAGTGTGCTGTAGGGATTAGCTTTCTGGGACTAACTAGTATGGTTTCATGATGCTTAAAGATAAGATTATTATTTAGTGAATATTTGCATTTCATGGTTATACAGATCATTTTATAATTGGAACCTAACTAACTACGCTTAAGCTTAATCTATGTAATATTTATGGCTAACCTTTAGCAATGTAGTTGGTAACTAGAGGAATTCTCAATACCTATCAGGACCAAAGGAAAGTGGTTCTTGATCATTTATTTAAAATGTTAACATTAAAATGTATTGTTAACATTAACACAGACTGATATGTTAGGATGGTTGGTGAGTAGCCTGCTAATGTTACAGTTACATTATATTTGCATTAGCATTTAATGTTAGCTGATGCAAACGTTTTAGCCTGTGGAATAAAGTGGATTTCAGAATGGCAGCTCTCTTAAAATGTTAACATGTATTTCACGATTTCAACTGACACAGCAAATAATTTGGATGTTGCTACTGTGAAGTGAAACATACTCAACTTGAATTCTTCAAACAGATCTGGACATCGATATTTTAAGTCCTTCGTTAAATTGCTCATCTTCTGCGTGTAGTTTTTGGTGCCCCATTCATGGTTTCTCCTGTGCTTCCATCCTCCTGTTTCTCTTCAGCATGTAAGGATAGACTATAACCCGTTTTAGTTGCAGAAGAAAATTTGATCACATCACTCCGATTTTGGCCTCTTTACACTGGCTTCCAGTTGAATTCAGGATCAGTTTTAAAGTCCTTTTATTGGTTTTTAAATCTCTAAATGGTCTGGCACCTGTTTATTTGTCTGACTTGTTGAAGCCCCACGTCCCCACTCGTTCCCTTCGGTCAGCTGAGCAGTTGCTGTTTTCGGTCCCAAAGTCACGGCTGAAACTTTGAGCAAACCGAGCGTTTTCTGTTGCTGCACTGATTCTTTGGAATAACCTTCCTCTTCATATTAGACAGGCTACATCAGTGCCAGTTTTTAAGTCTTTATTAAAAACCTATTTTTATTCCCTGGCTTTTAACTCTGTGGGTAACTGATATTATTATTATTATTATTTTATTGTTATTTATTTATTTATTTAATTTTATTGCTATGTCTGGTTTTATTACTATGTGCATGTTAGTATTGTACAGCACTTTGGTCTACCAGGTGTGTTTTTAAAGTGCTATATAAATAAATAAATAAATGATGATGATGATGAAGAAATGCCGCCTTAACGCCAAGACTCACTGAACATGTTGTAAAAAAACAAGACGAAACACTTGTTGTGTCACTTAACCTGCTAAGACCCGAACTCTTTAATGGCATGTGTTTTTAATTTCTCTTTGCCATTTGGGCTGATTGGGAGCTGATGAATGTAAAAACAAAGAATTACCTGATTTAAAAAAAAAAAAATTTTTAACTGAGTTTTGTTTCTGGGGAAAATGAGATACATATAAGTGGACATGCGTTTTAAATTTCCATAGAACATGGTTCTATAGAATTTCATGGTTTGATCCAGGAGTTGAGACTGTGTCATGACCACTTTTTTACATGTTTCGGGATGTCAGTGGGGCAGTTTGAGCTCTTGTTGGCAGAGTTGGAAACACATCTGAGGGGGCAGGGAACTAATTTCCGAGCATTGTCTAGCTGTGTATCTGAGGATGAATAACATTACTTTACTATTTATATATCCAGTACTGGTGTGGGGTTTGAGCTACAAGGACACTTGGAGCTGTCTGGTCAGTTTATTCAGATCTGAAAAATCGAGCTTTGTTTAAAAAGAAAAAAATGAATGACAAACTCTCCAGCACTTGTCCTATGTTTATGTGAAGCTAGTGTGAGCCTTGATGTCATCAAGAGGTGCTGTATTGTTTAGATAAAACTCCCTCTGTTGTTGAGCTGGCTGGATGGTAACACAAAAACAGGGTTTTCTGACTAAACAGACTGTTACTTTCACAAATATCCACTGATTTGTCTCACTCATATTAGCCACAGATAAACATTGAAATATATTCTTCTTACAAAGAACTAGATTTGGATTTTGTTTTCCATCACTTACATTGGAAGCACACTAGGAACAGATTTCAGCCAATCTGGACAGAAGGATTGATTACAGCAAGCAATAGCTGTTCAGTATTCATATGGCACCTAATTTTTTATTTTATTTTATTTTATTTTATTTATTTATTTATTGCTAGATATTGAAAATGTGATATTTATTGGGTGCTAAACAAAACTTTTGATGGCAATCACCAGAAAAACAGAGATGCTATTTATTAGATACAAGGTTTAAAGTATACATGTCTGAAGTGAATGATAGGGACACATCAAGTACAATGAATAGATTGATTACGGCACAGCCATATTATATATATTTATAGCATGTTTTCTTTGTTCCTATTAGTCTTTTTTTTTCACTATTTCTTGCTCTTTGTCACCTCCCTGCTCGTTAGTCTTGTGTCTGTTTCACATTTTATGTTTTTCCTCCATAACCTTCCTCCCTCTCCCTTCCTCTTCTATACCCCCTTTCTTTGCCCTCTTTCCCTGCTTTAGTGAATGCAGACATGGCAGATGCAATTCCAATATGGATACATCCTGTGCATGAAGTGTTGGCTTCAGTTTCACTTCCTGAGCTCCTGTGGATATACAACATATGTTCAAAAGCTAAATCTGGCCATTTTTTAAAAAGTCACCGGTCAAGTGGCTGTATAGCAGTGTGACACACTCAGTTTTACTTTGCTACACGGATGCTTTTCTGAATGTTTTTGGCATGCTGTCGTCAGTTCTTTCTTTATTTTGCTTCGACCTCATTCATCTTTTCACCTGGCTTTGTCTGCAGCGCAGTCTTTCAGTCTCCATCTGTCTCTTTCGCTCCTTCCTTGCCTCGTACTCACCCACCAAACTAGCTCTGTCTGTCAGTGATATTGTCCTTGTGTAGATGCAGTCACAGCCAGGACAAAACAACAACATTTGCTACAAAAAAGAGCCAGGATGGCTTCTTGATCCGGCCTTCAACAAAATGCAGGAACATTTGACAATCAACATGTTTGCAGCAAAGATGACGAAGCGTCTCTTTCTAACCCACATGTGCACTCCCACACATCAGCCTCCTAGGTAAACAGGACAGACAGGCTCTCCAGTGGAGAAGAAATGCTTTTCCCAGTGTGGGCCTACATGCTTAGCAGAGTGAATAATTACAGTGATAAAAATGAGGTGATGGAGAACGGAGATAAAAAAAACCCTCGTAAGATTCAACCTGGCGAGGCAAAATTCATAGAGATGAAAGTAAAAGGCACCAAACGAGATAAAAAACACAACTTCCAAGCGCAACCACAACGCATGACAACGTGATATTGCTTCTAAACAGCGCGCTGATTCCGGCGTGTTAGTTTCAACGTGCCTGTGCATTTCCAGATTTTCCAGAAGTTTTACACATTACATGATACGAAAAATAATTGAAATCCAGCCTTGAGAGGTTTTATGGGTATAACAGGAAAAGGTAACATAATTGAGAAACATTTGAAAAGGAAGCACTGAGTAGCATAGAGCAGATGAACTGTAAAAGTGAAGCAAAAGGCCAAAAGAAAGGAGGATTAGGAACATTTGTACATTAATAGTAATTCCTT
Source organism: Haplochromis burtoni (assembly GCF_018398535.1). Classification (NCBI taxonomy): domain Eukaryota; kingdom Metazoa; phylum Chordata; class Actinopteri; order Cichliformes; family Cichlidae; genus Haplochromis; species Haplochromis burtoni. Next base: position 216,450 of record NW_024582859.1, on the reverse strand, counting down.
CACTAGGTTTTATCCTTTCAGAATGACTAAACACATAAGTTAGTAGTTACATTAAATGAGAATTTACCATGGACACCTGGTGCAGTCTCTTTATATATGAGGGCAACAAAAAGTTCACGTTTCTGAACTGCAGTTCTGATTGTAATTAAATGAATAAGCATGATGAAGACTATATCCCATTCCGCATGTATGCATGCAAACTTAAGGTGTTTGAAATTCATGAGCATCTTCATAGTTTGCCCTTCACTGCAACCTTGTGTCACGCGTTATGCAAATTCACGTGTGTCTGAGTTCAAGCTGATGTTCTGCCCCGTACTTTCACTCTCAGTGGGCTCATAGCGCTGCATGCATGAGAGCGTACAGCTGAAAGCTCTTAACACCAAGGCCCAGGTGTAAAAAAAAAATAATGAAGCTTTTCAAAATGCAACAGGCATCGAACTGAAACGTCATTAAATGCACCTCTGGCATGTTTCAGTAATACTGGCTCAGTATTGCTTCACTTTAACCTGAGACAGAAGGTGGGCTCATGCATATTGATTTAACTATATTCAGTGCATGGAAACACAGTTCAGTCGTACATGTTTACAGCACCGGAGGATGCTGAGATAAGTAAAATGTCAACAAAGCTAAAACCAAGAGGTCCCAGTTTGTAGCATGCCCGACTTTGAAACAACTTTCATGTGCGATTGCTTTGAAGTGCATAATGATTGCCAAGGTTGCCATAATTAAAGGTTCAACTAAATATGAAATAAATACAATGCATGAATAAAAAATAAAACAAAAAACAACTGCCGCCTTTGTTGCTCAGGATGCGCTGTGATGTGGAGAACTTTTTTTATTCACCAGTTATTCATTTAATTAATCTTTTAATCAATTGTTATATGCTTTTCTGTATATTTTTCTTCTGATGCTTTAGCTTCGTTAACAACCATAGAGACTAAAGGTAATGTTTTGCTTGCATGCAGTCATCTGTAGAGTGGGTAAGCAGTGTCAGTGAAAAGATGTAGGACGTTTTAGAAATGTAAAAGATGAAGGACACACTTCCAAAGTATTTCCGATGAAACATCTAATCATTTTCACACTACAGCAAAAGACTTTAGCTTTTTTTTTCACGAAACATTTGATTTGGACAAATGAATTACAAGTTTTGGTCAAGTTAAAATCATTTGCAGATTATCTAATGGTTTTCTGAATGTTTTGGGAAATGCAACTTCAGAACTGAGAAATGTGCCAAAGAAACTGAGATAAACAACGACTGCACATTATTGCAAACTTAAGCTTTAATCAGCATTCTTAAGAAAGAAAGAATAAGACTGCATTCAGACATCCTGTGAAACAAAGTCTTCGAAAGGTCACTGTGATTTCAGCTTTTCCATTTACTCATGAAACCGCTACCCAGAAATGTTCGTCTAAAATTATAGCTTGTATTTCCAATCTTTTGGCTCGTCCCCCCCAAAAAAATTCCTCCTTTTGCATGCTGTTTAAAGGCAATATGTGAATGGCTCGAAACTGATATCGTGAGCTTTGCTACATGTGAAAGTAAAGAGATGGAAAACAGTCTGTGTTTATCTAAAATTAATCTCACATGTTGTCATAAGAAAGACACCAAATCGCTTCTAATGCATTAAATTGTGGAAACAAAGGAGACAAGGCAATAACATATACTTAGAAATAAAACATTATATTTAAATTTTGTTGATCTACAGAAAAGAGAAAGAGAAATTGAATAACAAGCTCTATATAAAGGAAGGCCTATGAATAAATACATTTACCCATTTTATAATCATCTTAGTCTTTGAAGAGCTGGATTTGTTTATAGCGCAAAAACCTTTAAGGAAGGCTCCTAGAATTAATAATTTACCCCTGACTTTTGCAAACACTTGGAGCTTTCATTTTTCTCTCAAATCAAACTGATGTTTGTAAAAGAGTGAGGGCATACCATGAAACCGTTCCTGCAAGCGGCATCACACAGTAGATAACCTGCAAAAAGAGCCCAAGTTTTTGTCTCAGTAAACATTTTGATGCCGTCAGGGGACAAGTCCTTGTTCGGTTGCGTACAAGCAAGACAGCTTAGCAATGCTGTCAATATATCAGTGTACTCTGTAAGTGTGAGTTTCGATGGTAACGACTGCAAATGAACAAGGCTGCCTGGTGCATTTTGAGTCATATGACAAAGTTACCCGTGTGTGGGAGATTGATTGCAAGAGATTGGATAAGATTCACATATGCCTTTCCTGCTTTTGCTGTAATTTGTCAACAGACGCTGTCACTGCGTTACAGAAGAGACTGTTTTGCAGCACTGTGAAGCACAAAGAAAAGTAAAGCAACACAGCTGACACGTGCAAAAGCTACATTAGATACAGTCTTTTAATGGTGCGTTGCAAGCGAAAGAAATTGGTGACCCATCAAACTACACTGCAATTCACAGTACAGCTCAGCTTGCAAAATTCTGCCTGGGAGTGGTACATTTTACATGTTTCATTTATTTATTCATTTTTGGCCTTTGCACTACTGTAAAGCTTTCTTTTTCCTGTCAGCAGGACATGTCTGCAGCACAGTCTAACAGAAATATGCAGAAATCATGTTTGACAGGTTAAGACAGTTTGTTTAGCCATGTTGCAATAGGTGGACCTTTTAGGATGTCAGACTATTCAACAGCCACTAAAATAGACTTTGATCAGCATGGGATAGGAATGTAGGAAACATTTGCAATTTCCAATAAATCCTTGTATGCACAAGTGGTTATTTGATATTGTGATTAAACTGCTCACTGATTTGAGAAATAGACCAAAACGTTAAAAATGCTAAGAGAAATGGTATTAAACCCAACAAAGAGATGCAATAAGATACCTGGAGCTCTGTTGCAACATTTTTTGTCATTCTAAACTGCTTTCTCACGTCTTTGTGCACTTAAACCAGCACTATGTAGAACCACTACATACGTAGAACTATACAAAATCGCACATCTCCGGTTATGACATTCGGTTTTCACATTTTAATACGGCTGTGTTGCCCCACGCTGTGTGTGCCATTTGATGCCGCAGCTACAGACAGAAGAGTAAAAAGGCATCCAACCACTCGACTCAACAATGAGCTTAAACTTACTACATAATTCTGAGTGGGTTTACAGGAGTGGAGACAGATCATCTGGAGCAAATGGAGCAAAGTAAAAGCAGCTGGCTTCAGAAAAAGTATGCAGTTAGAAATCCCAATTAATATGTGAGAAAAGAAATGTCAGTCCCAGTCTAAGAAGATCAAATTCCTATAAATTTTTGCCACAGGATCCCAGAAAGAGAACAACTCTGTCCCAAAAATGGACATCAGGGAAGAGCTGGCTCTTACGGAGCCCCGCAAGGGACATGGGAGGAAAAAAAAATTAAGATGAACTTTTGCGAGATCTCGCAAAACAAACTCAGGATCTCGCAAAACTTTTGCGAGAAAATAAACTTTTAAGATATTTTGAGGCGTGAATGTAGTTGTGTAAACATCAAATATCTGCTCGATTTACAAGACATCACATATTTGCAAAAGTGCTCCGACGTTTTCGGAGACGTCTGACACCCACCATCTCGAAGCTAACGGGAGGTCGAGACCTACTATAGCCGGGGGGAACACCGCTCTCCCGGCACATCGTGCCTCGACCTCCCGGTCGGCTTCGAGCTGGCGGCCTCCGAATGCGGCAAAAACTTTTGCGAGATCGCGAAACTCGGGATGACCCCATCTTTATATCTTCTTTTTCCTATGTATGAAAGTTGCTAATATGTAAGGAATGTCTATTCTCTGAATGTGTAATATATGGTGCATTTTGTTTGTATGTTGATTTTGCTAATTTAAAAACAAACAAACAAACAAACTAGTATAGGGCTTTGGAGCGTGATGTCACGGGAGGGGGCGTGACCAGGATTTTTGGTTGAGGCGCCATGTTTCTGGGCCAAACAAAGCGCTAGCAAAAGAGGAGCGAAAGCAGACGGATAACACCAGTTAGTACTTGCTGCGTGGTCGGTTGTAATGTTAGATCGCATGACCGGCAAGAGAATAAGCTTGAAAATGGTTTATCTTTTCATTCTTTCCCACGTGGAAGCAACATGAGGCAGCTCACCTAGCGGATGCTACCAAAAGAAGGAGTCTAGCCTGGATAGCAGCTGTGAGATGTCCAGACATTTTCATTCCAGTAAGTTCTAAATATGTTCATATCACTCTTTATAGCCTATTAGTTTTATTTGCGATGCGCTCTAAGGTCATAGCAAATTAGAACAAACATCCTACTTCTGCAAAATCATTTGCAGAACTACATTATATTTATAGAGTTGCTAATTATTTGGCATTATTGCAGGCAAACCAACCTATGAAATGGATGAAACACATCGTGACTGGGTTCCAACGCTACACAAGGGCCACTCCGAAATCCCTGCTTCAAACAAACCACCATGCCAATCAGATTACTTCTTCCATATGAGGATGAAGAGGTGACCCTTCTGGATAAGATAGTGAAGGTTTGCTGCGTTTTGGTGAACTGTGTGGTAGTAAAACCAGGGAAAAAGGAAACTTGCTCTTGTTAAATACTCTTAAAAGTGTTGTGCTGTGTGTATATATAGCAGTAGAGGGGAAAACTCCGACCCTCCTCCTCCTGCTCCCTTTTCTCCTCCAGCAGACATTCATAGTGGAGGGAGGGTCTGTCAGCTACACCCCCCTGGAATCCGCTCCTCCTCTGCCCGAGCACCAACTTTCACATATGGCTGCTCCAATCACCATGCAGCCATCTCATATGTACGGCCAGCCAGGCACAGCTAGACAAGGACAGGTGAGACACTCAGACAGTTGTCGTTAGATATTTATTGATAAAGGTGCTTGAACCTGTTGGATGCTTCAGGCCAATGAAAGAAAAACTGTTTTGTTTACATGTTTCTCTGCTGTTTATCATTATTAGTCTTTGAAATGCTGGACTAAGTGTCAGTATTATGGATTTTTGTCCTTCTCCCTTTCTCCACACAATCTACTGTATCAGTTGCCTGTAAACAACATCCCATCGGCAACAACAGGAACTGTTCTTCCAGCTCCTCCACCCCACAGCTGCACTCCAAAGTCAGTTTCTCTGCTGCGTTTTCTCACTGGTCTGCAGGTATCTGTCATTTATCTGCAGATGTGTGTGTGAATTATTGTAATCAGCCCCCTTTAATGGTGTCGCCTTACATTCAGTTTCACAGCATTACTCATGTTTTTAAAGTACTCTCCTCACAGTTGTACACGGTGGTAACACATGCTCTCACTCTGGGGTTTTTTCCTGTTGAAACAGAAAGCATGAAACCAAACAGGGTGCAGACCAGGCTTACATTAAGAAGCCCCCGAATGCCTTCATGCTGTACCTTAAAGAGCAGAGGCCAAAGGTCAAAGCAGAATTAAATATCAGTGACAATGCAGCTGTGGGAGAGAGAGTAAGTGTGTAACTCTGAATACATTTATACATCTGTTAATGTTCTACGCTCTTGTTTGTGCATGTGTACCAGCTGTCCTGTAGTTATGTGTAGCAGCAGTGTGGCTGTGTATTTATACGAGCTGTGTGTTCTGGTGATCTTATATCCACAGTGGAAGTCGCTCTCAAAGAAGGAGCAGAAAAAATATTTTGACGAGGCGGAAACACAAAGATGTCATCACGCCACAGAACATCCGAATTGGTCAACCAAAGAGAACTATGTATGTCCAAAGTGCCAACATACAGTTCATGCATGTGCCTTTCACTGCACTGAATGATGAAACAGTCACTGCAGAGAGTTTGTATCAGCTCAGGAAAATTCTGATGTGTTTGTTTTTTTAAAAGAGGAAGAGAGTCAGAGATCGCAACTGCACCAAAGGTGAGAGAATATTTCGGGGAATTGTTTTCATGTCAAATGTGATGAAAAAAGTCAAAAATCTATTAAAAAAGAACCATTGTGTTTTTGTTTGTGTCCTCTGAACCTGAAGAGGACGCTCAGCAGGCCAAAACGCCTTGTATGAGGCCAAGTCAAACAGAGCCATCTTCTAATTCAGCTATGAAGGAACCACATCAGCTGGATAGAGTCTGGGTGTGCCAGTGTTACGTCCCCACATAAAATTCAGGAGGCCCAGCTAGGGCCGTAACAGACAGCCACAGACCAGCCAGGTGTTAACACCCTTATCAATCAGAACACAGTACTGGTGCAAATGCCAAACACACTGAACCCGGTCAGTGTGCCTGTGTGCAATGTGCCACAACTTTATTAGTCCCTCCTGCCTCTCATCTGGAGTCCCCTCCATTCACACCACTGATCTCCTCTACTGCACCAAGTTCCTCAAATAGAATCACTCAGCATCATTCCTCTTGGCGGGAAATTCCCTAGACTGGTCCTCAAGAAAATCAAACCAACCCTCATGGATTCATTTGCATCATAGGCCTCCTTTGTGCATTATGCCAATTATCAGATATGCAATGCAGTGAAATCACTCTGTATGCAGAGCATATGCACACAAGGAAGAGCATCAGATATTCTGGATCAGCTGTAAGCGAATGGTTTTCAGTTTTTCTTGTTTTGCAGGTGAAATAAAGATCAGCAACATTTGTTTATCTTCCTGAAGTTCTGTATCACTTAGTTTTTTTCCTGGTGCATATAATCCTAAGACTAAAGACTAAGTAAAGCGCTATACAAATACAGGCTATTTACCATGTGATAGTTGGGGTTTTAAATCTGGCTGTTGCAAACAGAGCTACAATATGAGAGAACTGTCAGCGCTTGCGTCGAATAAGTCTTTCAAAGCCGTCACTGAGCATTGTTACAGTATTATTTTTCACTATTATCTTACAAAACAGCAGTCCAGGTGTTGAGGAAACCAGTCAATCATCCATCACAATGAAAGCAAAGCAAGGCTAAAACTAGCAATGTCAGCGCTGCTCCCAATCTCCTAGTTTCAGCTGTCACAGCTTCTTTCTCGGCTAATGGCTTTAAGTTGCAGAGAAAAAGTGAAAGAAGCAGGGAGAAGAGTGAGCGG
>NW_024582859.1:187921-209431 GCF_018398535.1 Haplochromis burtoni | reverse complement strand
GGGGGGGGGGAATGGTGTCTGTGAAGGGATAAGATTTAGGCATTAGCAGTGACAAGTCAGCTACCTTGCAGGCTTCTGTTTGGTGGAACCATAGGCTGCATTCAAACATAGCTGCTGGGATGTCACCCATTGGTTTGTGAAGCCCAATTTGAAGGCTCAGTCACTATAAAAGTTTTTTGGGGGAGCCAGAAATGACCTTGCTAATATAAGGTTTGAAAAACTGTGCTAATTAGTGCTAAATAAAAATAAAACACAGGATTTTCTTGCACTTAAATGCACAGAAAACCATATCAGGTAAAATCAAAATCCATATTACATTTTCCAAATTTTCCAAAAGACACCACAAGCATGGCTGATGAGCCCTTTTTAGTGGTTCAAATTAGCAAACGTAAAGCCTCATAGACAGCTCCTAGAGATTTCTCGAATGATGTCATGGGCACATTAAGAGTTTTCTGCCATATTGGATGTGATGCAACCACAAGGAACGAACTGGCCATATTTAGCCAGCTGGCTGGTCAGTCATCTCTGGAAGGTGCTGGTTGATTTGGACGCTAGCAGTTTGTCGTGGTCACCTGTCATTTCTGCATAAGGCAGCCGACTTCTCTGCAAAAACTTTCCAACTACTTGCTGAGCTGCAGTAAAACTTGAAAAAATGGTGAGGCCAGCGTAGACCTTCAAAGTAAAAGCTGTGCTGTATCCATCACATTTCAAAAAGAACAAATTTGACTTCAAAGGTGAGTGGTCTCTGTTTCCAGTTTCTCTAGTGCTTGGAGTGTAGTTTCCAGGTGTCTGTAGACAAGTCAGTGTGTTCCATGTAATCGTCGAATAGTAGCAGTAATCTGTAAGTAAAGCAACTGACGGACAGTTTTAAAAAGTGGTTGGGGAATACACATTGTCAACTAGCAACCAATGGTTGCCAAGATGAGTCTGGCCAGTCTGTAGGCCTGGGACTTTAATAATCAACCTCCAGCAACCAATTGCCAACAAGTTGGAGAATCCATATTTTTGCCTCCCAGCCAGTGGTTGCCAGATGTTTGTAGACTCTCTAGGCCCATGTGACTTCAATCTTACTAACTTCAAAATTGCAGACAAGTTGACATAGCCTGGTTAGCGGTCACATATCTGCAAAACCTCAACGGGCTACAATACTTTTAGTCTCAGTGAAACTCCAAACTTAAAAAATGTTTAAAAAGGGGTTAATTAGCTATAGACATCAAACTATTTTTGTAAACACATTAAATTCAGCTGTAAATGTGGGCATTTACAGCCCCTTTAAGCAAGCCTTCAGTTTTTGGCAAAACCCTTCAGTTACTAGGGGTGTGGAGAAAATGGAAAGGCCTGACACACACAAGCACTGATGCAAATTATGTAAAAGTTCATAAAGGCCAGAGAGCTGCCTATTTGAATTAGAGCAGATAGGGAAAAGCGTTGCTACTGTGCCTGTTTAATTCATCCTCTGAAGTCACAGAGCGACGAGCTGGGAAAGAGAAGACAGAGAAAAGAGTGGGCACAAACAACAAAGAGACACTCAAATGAGACAAAACCTAAGAACCAGTTTAGATTTCTGAAAGTTTAAATATTGTCTGGAGATTGATAGCTTTTTTCTTCTGATCTTACACATTCAGCTCATTTTACTGCCACTTTATTCATCGTTTTATTGTGCCACCTTCACAACCTGCCTTTATTTGACTTTCTCCCTCGAGCCTGTGATGCAATCAATGGGTTTGGACAACTCCCATGGGCAGTTAGCCTTGACAGCTGACAGGGGCTGGTTTCAATGCCTGCCCCTGATGTGTGTGCGCACACGCCTGCATGAGCGTGTGTCAGGAAAGACTCAGGTGTGGACTGAGAGTAAAGGATTCAGTGGCTGATGTGATTAGAGAGATGAAAAAAGAGAGAAGTAAGGGAAGTGGACTTCATTTTTACAGTAATAATCCCATACAGCTGCATCAGGAAATGGAATGGCATTCATTTATCATCATTTGCCGAACCTTCAAAGGGAAGCAAAATTTCTCTGCACAATTTTCTGTCTTTTTTTTTTCACGTAGAAATGCCCACACTGCTCTCTAACCCATCAGTTTGACTTCTCTCACGACAGCAGCTTGTGGTCTATGTTAGTCCCCTAAAAACAGGCAGTTAGGTCATCTCCTTGCACATCAAAAACATTCTGCTGGCTTACGTGAGTCATTAAGTGACAGAGCATTAAAAACACATCCTAATTGACTTGCTTTTTTTTTTTTTTTTTTGGGAATGAAAGGCTTCACACTTCTCTCCTGGGGTAAAAGCAAAAAAAAATCTGCAGTTTGAAAACAAGTTGGATGTTGTCAGAAGTCTGTTGTTCCTCGCTTTCTTCCTCCTGCCCAGAGAAAAACTCAGTAATGAGACACATCTTTGTGGATCTTGTTTATCAGTTTGACAAAACTTGGGGGTAAAGATTGCTTTGACGGCACGCCGTTTCTCTCAATTTTTTCGACTACCTTCTGACCTAACGTCTTTGGCAGACAAATTTGAGAAAGATGAGAAAAGATTTTTCCCCCCTTTTTTGAAAAGAACCCCTCACAACCCACTTTAATACATTTCATCCAAGACACTGAAAACAGCTCGACTGAGGTGTTTGGAGCATTTTCTTTCTCATCAGACATACTGTAAATAAAACAAGAGCGAGCTTTGACAGTCTGAAAATCTCCCTTGTCCACAGTGTTCTCATGCTGCACAGAAGCACAGTGAAGTAAAGCAGCAGGTTTCTAGGCGTGGTGAACATTTTGTCTTTCATTTTTGTGTTTTTTAACCAAACGAGGCCTGATGTGTCAGGGGACTTGTGCGCTGCCATGGGAAATAATCAATCAAATAAGCACACCAGTCCCCCAAAGGCATGGATATTGACCTTTGGAGTTAATGTTGCAAGAGGCTACTTGCACTCATCTGGCATTGGAAGGAAGCCAGACAAAAAGCTGCAAAAATTCCAGATGACAGAACCTGGAGATAACCAAAGCAATGACACTACCACTTGCATCCACACATAGTCTTGGAGACTCGTGCACTTTTGCCACTCGCCACACAAACACACACACACCTCCACTCTCCTGCGGTGACATTTGAAGGACAGGGGCCTGGAGGGAGAACAGGTTTTGAGAGGTTAGATGAGGTGGAGGGGCTGGCTGGTTGAGGGTGTGAGGTAAACAACACCTCTGAGTTCAGCGTGCATGCTTAATGTGCTCTCTCGCGCTGACGGCTCCGCTGGGCAAGACTGCCGATGACAAGCTGTCTGGAGAAGTCTCCTACTCCTGCACCATCTCACTACCTCGGTCTCTCGCGCTGTCTGTTAGCTTTACTCTGTCCAGCTGTCCATGTCGGGTGCGGACAGCTTTTGGTGCAGTCTCGTTGGCTTTGTCTTCCCTGCCTGACACAATCCAACCTCTTTCCTCCTGGCTGTCATACCACAAGCTTAATCATTTAAATGTGGAAAAAAACAAAACACAGGCATAAAAATGAAGACTGGATGTGTGTGATTTTTTACATAAAATGTAATATTTTATCATTTTATAGTTTTTGTTGGAGGAGAAACATTTTTTTTTTTGTGACTGATTCTCCAGTGGTCTCATAGCAGCAGTCAGAAACATCCGGGGCATTCCCTTCACCTTTGTACAGTTTTATGAAATGCATACTAACGATATATTCATGATCACTGGCAGCAATGCACACATGCAGATCAAAATACAAAGATATGTACAAACGTGAAGTGTACACTCTTAAGGTGTGTTCAGACTGAAGGTGAAGCAAATTTTGAAGAGACGGACATGACTGCATACAATACAGAGTGTACAGGGGGACGCAGGCTTGATCAAGGCAGCTTGGACTGGAGCAAAAAACACGTTAGGAAAGATGTGTGCTTTTGCTGAACCTTTGTACTCATAAATATAAAAGGAGACAAGGGGGGTCTTGAACATCAGTCTAAGTGAGAGCTGTAGCACACACACAGTGCATGAAGGCACACTCTGCTGACGCACAAATTTGGTGCACTGTTCTGCTTGTTGTATCTGACGTCCGGCGCCTGTAGTGTGTGAGCGCACAGTACACAAAACACTCAAGCCGTCAAACTTGTGCGAATAAAGCAAGGCGAGAATTTGCTTCGCTTTCTGTCTGAGCACAGCTTTACAGCTATCTTTAAAATTTAAACTAGTGGTTTTTACCCCCCGACCTGAGTTCGTTAACCTCATTTACTCATGTTATCCAATTGGAGCCCATCTCTCTAGCGACTGGTTTTGGAGAGGGCAGAGGTGCTATCCGACCAGTTGGAAGTTTAGACGTGCAGAAGCAAAAACAGACAAAAATGAGTACTGTTGTAATCCGAGGAGATAAAAATCACATTGACATCATTTACTCAGGGCATACACATAGAACATTTATTGCTGTGTAGTCAGGCTTTAACCTTTGATGCCATATTCACTGACACAAGGATTTGTCTCAGAAAGATAAGAGGATATATCTTTAATGCTAAAACAGCCCTTGGTTGCTTTGTGTTTTTTCCCTCTTCGACCTTTAACCCCGCCAGCTATCCTCACTGACAAACAGGACATTTCAGGAAAAAGGCAAACACTTTACCTGAAGTCACAAACGCACATGCACACACAGTCCCTCACACAGACACACGCGCACACGCAAATGCCTCACTCGTTAATACCCAACACCATATGCTAAAACATAGTCATCAAAGTGATTTTGCATGATAAAAAAGGTCAAACCCTCAGATTTTCTCACATCACCTCATTCCTCTTGAGAAATGGAAAAAAATAAATAAGGTAATGATCGAAACGCCAGGGATAAAACAGTCTACCTCTTAGAAATCAGGCTTAAAGATGAAAGTCTCCTTTTTGGATGGAGCAGTTAATCGAGTGGTGGAAGCCAAAAAGACACCAAGTCTCGTTCCGCTCTTACGGTTTCAGCTTTTCGCATCAAACCACCGTGCGTGAAAAGTTTGCTACAACATACTGTATGTGTGAAAAGATGGGGGGGGGGGGGGCTGAGTGCATCACTGTGTCGTTTCAAGAATAAGCATACTGTATTGCAATCCCAGAATCATGCTTAAGGAACACTAATGTGCCCGTAGTCGATATGTTATGGTGTAACGCTCAAATTAAAGCTTTCATAGAGATGGTGTACGCTGTTTGTGTGGTTTTTTTTGTTGTTGTTTTTTAGCATAGGAGACTAAAAGCAAACAAAGTCCCCTTTTGTGCAGGGAATGTCCGTGAGCTAGACAGTCCCCATGTGGTGAGTGAGTATGGCTGTTCCCACCTCTGGTTGTCCTCTGAGACTCCAACATCTAGAAAAATCAAATCGCGAGGAACCAGCGTTCCCAAAGAGAAATGTGCTGGAGGGAACAATCACTTCAGCGCACAGAGTTTGTTTGAAATTTTTTGCTTCGTTGTTTTATACACTGTCCACACCTTAGAAAAATGTTAGAAAACTTGGAAGCCACTGGCAGACCAAAAAAAGTCCTAGACAACAAAGTCAAAGACACTGCATGGGTTAAATTAAATCAGGACAAATTAACGGCAACACTTGCACGTGCCTATTCTCTTTTCTACAAAAATAGTGGAATAGAAATCACATGGTTATCACCCAACATTGACATGTCAATACACTTCTGTATATAGTTAAAAATCTTGGTTAAATGCAATCCCATCATGCAGTCAAGGACCCTTGCAACACTTTTGTGTGTGGGTGGTTTCTTTTTTTTATGTCCATTCGCTTTAAATCCTTAAACGTAGTGAGAGGAAGTGGCGTCAAAAAAGGTGTGTGCTTGAAGTCTCACTTGAGCGAGGGAGCTGCAAACCACATTTTCCAGTGCAGGCGTAGCTGGGCCGCTCACACGACGCTGTTTCTCCTGGCCGCGTCTGTGAAGCTCCATCCAACCTAGCTCTCCGTTTTATACTATATTTCTTCATGTTCACGAGTGAGAGATGCTGGCAAGAGAAAGGAAAATAACCAATTTCACGAATCACTCCATGCACAGTTATACCTCCACAGTCTGTTAATTTATTTCCATTTCCCGGTGCCACTGAAGACCAAGCTGAAAGACGTGCGAAACTTTTCCTCAGTTGATACCTCTCCCTCTGGTTTCAAAAACACAGAGGTGCGGTGCAGCGGTGAGAATGATTTAATTCATTGCCTTAGATACCTGAGGCGGTGCTCTCTCACACACACTCACACGCACACAAACGTGAGCACACATTCCTGAACTTTCCTCCACCCTTCACATTTTACTCTGATCTCAGCAGAAGCTCCTGTGCCAGAGTGAGTAAGACCTGTTGTTTCCGTCTGCCAGAACAGATGGACATTAGATCCGCTTTCTTCTTTTCCAGCCAAACAAATGACCTGCCTTCTCCTTGCCCCAGTCTTCCTCCCGCCTTCATATATTCCTCCATCACAAAGCCTCCGCCCATGTATTTGCCACACTGCCTTGGAGACATAAGCGAATCAAAACACCCTCTGTTGGCATGGATTGCTATTTCTTGTTTGGTTACTTCTGTTTTTGCATTTTTAACCTCAGTGAACCCGAGCCATCAGGAGAAAGGAAATTACAGTCGAGCAACATGACGATTCTTTGTTGTATCTTTGAGTTCAAACCCTTTTGTATCTCCTTCTGGGTTTGCTGTGTGATCAGAAGCTTCCATGGCCTCCCATACTGGTACAGCCGCCAAGTTGGTGGAAGCTCTTGGACCTTGAAAAGGCCACTTCCACACCAACAGACCATAACCAAAACCACTCCCATAGATAGCACAAAATAGGACATGGGCTTGTCACGAATGTATAGAAATGGGTTAAGGGGGCAAGATGAGGGTTTGGTTTTGGAATCGTGTGTCATCAGACCTTTCTCTCACCGATGAGGCAGAGAGAGCGAGAGGGATAGCAATGGGTTCAGATCCAAGGAATGGAGAGACAAACAAAAAGGAAACATTGGGTTTCATCTGTTTTTTCGACAAGGCCCTACTGTTGTTTGGCTTGAGCTCTTCCCCTTTAGTCCTTGATCTCCATCTCCTATTTCCCCTCTTCCTTCTCCTCTTCTTGTATCAACCCCAGTCCAGGGGTTGGCCAAGAAGCCTTGGGGGTCCATAAGCTCCAGACCCATAATCTCCCTACGACCCTCCCTGCTCCGGGAAGACAGCAGCATCCCCCCTTGGTCCAGGCTGCCTGTGCTGTTGCACTTCTTTACTGCTCCTCCTGGGTACACCAGGGAGCTGGGTGATAGCAGTGATGTCAGCGACAAGCTGCTAAGTGCCTCTGACAAGTGTTCACTGTTGCCTGCTTGGCTGGAGCCACAACCGCCAATAGACGATCCAATTCCTATGCCCAGGTCCTCATCTGAAGGGTCGATCGAGTCATCGCGGGTGTACCCAGGACTGGTGCTGCCACGCCCGCTGCTCTGACTCCGCTGGTGACCCCTGGTGGCCAGAAGGGTTAAACCCGACGATGGGCTCGGTCTTGGTCTCAGGGTCTGGACTGGGGAAGAAATGGAGGTGGTGTCCTCAGGCAGAGGGAGAGGACACATAAGCGGCAATGGAGCTGATGACAGTGGAAAGTCTAAGTTCTGAGGTGGGGACACACTGAAGCTCAGTCCTTCTTCCAAGGTGGTCTGAAGGCTGCCTTCAGAGCTGCCTGTAGCGAGGGACGAATCACTGTGGGAAGGGTACTGAAGGAGATAAGAGACAGAGTGGAGAGAGATAATGAGCTCATCAATCCAACTCTCTTTTTCATTAAGACTTGTAACAGTACTGATTACAAGCCTGCCTTTATTATATTTACTTGATCATCATTTGTTAGTTAGCAATTACTGAAATATATTTCAACAGAACCTGGCAACTGTCTTTTTATGTTTCCACGTCAAACATCATCTAACTTACCGTAATCTATCTATTTGGTCCCTCGTCCCCTCTTACCTGTGTGCAGAGCTTCTTCCTATGGGCTCCAGGGGAGCGGAACGAAGCCCACGAGGCTCTGGAGGCTCGGGAGGCCAGCCTAAGGCCTCTTGACAAACGTAGGCTTCTACTGCGGGGAGGTACTGGGATGGCTGCTTAAGAGACCAGCAGAGGACATTATTAGTCAGTTCTTCCAACCAGATTTTATTTTAGGGTTAAGGATGTATTAAAAAGACAGATTTTATATATAGAAGATGGTGACGTATTAATCTGTAGTCTGGGCCTGAATACACCCAATATGATGCCATCTGATAACTGTACATATGCATATATAGAGCTAATCCTACTGTAGAGGTCAGTTTCTTCCTTAGACTCCCCCCTCGTCACCTCTTATAGGCGCATTTTGAGACTTACATTTCGTTTACACAATATACACACACAGAGCAACAAGCAATTCACATTATTGTGCTTATGTGTTTGTTGCGCTGTGGATTTACTCACCTGGGCTGCACTGAGGTGAACAAACATGCGGTTCGTGTGTTTGCATTTCCATCTCCTGCAGTACGATCTCCATCTCAATGCCCGTGCTGAGGGCTCTGCATGGCTGGCTCTGCACCACAGTCTGAATCTGGTGACCTCCTCCTTCGACCTCATCAGAGCTGGGAGAGTCACTGCTGCACTTTACCTGCAAGACAGAAGATTAACAAATATCCAGATCAGTGGATGCTTTTTCCTTCATATCTAAATTAGACATATGGGCTCATTTTGTGACGCAAACTGATGCGACCTGCTTTGGAAAAGCTTGTATGATTAAGATGATTAGATGATCATTAAGTTAGCATAAAATTTGCTTTAAACTCTCATTTCATCTCCAAAGCAATAATTAATCCAGAATTCATGTGATGTATTTTAAATTGAGGGTTCCTGGTTGAGGCCCCTAAGGTGCTGGGGAGATATAAACATGGCCTCTGAGTCACATCATTCTCTTTCACTTTTCATTTCAGTGCAATTCAAAGTGTGAACATGAGCTCTTAATTGTTATGTTAATCCTATATTTCGTGACCTTAAATGTTTAGGTTTGAAATTCCCGAGCGTCCGCAAACAGGCCGCGATGGCTTGAAGTGAGTAGCAGGAGGCGGATGAAGGCAAGAGTTCAAAAATAAGCTGGTACACGTGTGAGAGTGGGTGTGCAGGAATGCTTTTGTGCTTTCGTTAGTGTACTGTACCTCTGAGTCATTCAACCCGAGCCCCTTAACAGCCCCATTTCAGGTGAAATCTCAAATAGCCTTATCAAGCATTCGCTTCTACCCCTGCACACACATCTCTTCAGATACCACCACCATAATTACTACTAGCCCTAACCCTAATGTTAGACAAGCTTTTAAGTAAAAATGGTGTGCTTTATATTGTAAGGGCTCGCTTTGGGTGCTCTGGCAGAGATGTGACTTCCCTCAGTGTGACTGTGTAAAACTGATTTATTTATTTATTTGACACCAGATTTCTTTTAATCAAACAGCGCTGGGCAAATTAAAACCCTAACCTTACGTCCTTTGTCACCTTCTCTCTTTCCCTCTTCCCCTTCTTTTCTCATCTCCTTCCCTCTCCTCTAATGAGCACTGGTTCACAGCCATGCTTGGTGACGGCAGGCTTATCTAGCTCTCCAGAACCAAGGAGCATTACCCCATTACAGAGGAGGATATCTAGGATGGACGGATGATAAGGGATGGAGATAGTGAGGCTAGAGGGAGGTACAGAGCAGGTGTGCAATTACCAGAGGGGGAGCACTGTCAAAGGAGAAGCATAAAAGATAAAGTCTAAAGCAAGTGGTGGGTGGGTTCATAGAGAGCCACCACGAATTGTGATTGAGGGGAGTTTGGTGGAAAGATTTATTCACGAGAAGGACTGTAGAGGATAGAGACTGTCGACTCTCCAAAGACAAGATAGTTACCCTGATACATAGAAAGAAAGTGATAAAGGCATCTTTGGAACCTAAAGGTTTATATCTGCAAATCGCGAGAGAGCCTAAAGCGCAGCCATGAAAATGATTTTATAAGGGTTCATTTGTTTTGTGCTTCCTGGAAGTAATAATAAAGAAATCTGCTGCGGGGTTGGAACAAAGTGCTGGTTACGTCAAATATAAAGCAGCTGGTGGAACCTATGGGCTCTTATCCAATGACCTAGCCTCTGGGGACAATGAGCGTTGATTTTCTTCTGACGCTTGCGTATAACAAACACCAGGTCGGTGACGTCCTGCTCCATGTGTTGGTGATTGCTTACCTCCCAACTATCAGTGGAGATAAATATAAAAAACTACAATAAAAACTAACTTGTAAATCGTCTTTTGTCAGCCTGCTTTGTCAGCCAAAGTCTGTTTGGTCAATACTAGCGTGACACAGTTTTCCTGTACTAAATGTTGTATCTTGTTGAATTTGTGGTGCAGTATTCTCTTTCTATTCGTCTTACTCACATGAAAGTGGCTTAAAATTCTGTCTAGAGATGACAACCAAGTGTGCAGCACGGCAAAATGATAATAGTACTAATATCCTCCTAGTGACATTTAAGCGGGTGCTTACTCTGCACACCTTTGTAACTCAGAGCTGTGTAAAGATGGCTCAATGTTGTAAATCAGAGCTAGTGTACATAACCTTAGTGCCCCTAAAATGACAGGATTACTAGAGCTACCTATCATTAAAAAAACCCTAAACGTTCATACACTGACTTTTAGATTGGCCTAGCTGAAAATGAGCCTTCTTATGGACACACTGTAAAGCTATAAAATCCACATTTAAAGTGAAAATCTTTATGGTGTCTTTCCTCTTCACTCTGCTTATACCCACCTCGCCCTCTTGCGCCAGCAGCTGGTAGGCAGTATGCTCATCTAGGCTGAGGTCATCCGGCAGGGCAGGGGATGAGGACTTGTCCGAAAGTTGCTCTGACTTCAAGGAAGCCTGTTCAATCTCTGCCATCCTGATCTGCTGGAAAGAATATACTTCAGTTATCCATGCTTTTAAAGGCATAGGGAATAGGACCGGCAACTTTTTAAGACTTTCATAAAACATGGTCTCATCAGTGCTCAGTAAAATTTTACGTGTTTAGCGCAAGGTTCATAGCAACCAGCCACGACTTCAGTGGCTTACATTTTGGTGGATAGAGAAATGAAACTTTTAAAGGTTTAGTTTATTTTGATATCTATCTATATTATTTATATCTTGCATGATTTTTTGTTTTATTTTTTGTTAAAAGGCCAACATGAGCTACACAGACGAGTTCGATAAAACCTCCACCAAGCTGGTTCACCAGATGCTGACAATTCAAAGTTGCCAAAATGCCATGGCGCCTGTCTGTAAAGAGAGGCAGGATGAGAGATTTCAAGAGAGCAGTGACATTACTTCATCATCATCAAGTGAGCAATTGTTTTTTAGTGGCATCAATATATACGCAAATAAAGAGGCTGGATGGGAAGCTGGATGAGGCGGGTATCCATGCAATGTTTTCGTCTACGTGTCGGCGCCATCTTCATGTATATGCAAAAGAGAGTGAAGATGTTTATTTTTCCTATCAAGCGTGGTGATGTTAACAAAAAAGAAAACATTACCAAGCACACTGTTGTCACTCAGATGTGACAACAGTGTTACTTTCTCTTTTCTCTGCTCCAACACTGGCTCCAGCTAGGTTCATTTCATCAGAGCTGCGGGTAACGTGGCCCATATAGCTGCTGAATTGCTTTTAAATTATCAGCCACACGTGAGCATCGAGCCTCCCTGCTGGCACTTTTCTCTGCTCTTGTAATACTTTTCTTTTTGTGCACCGGTTTCAGAGCACAGCGCAAACCGTGAGCTGGAGTGGAACCTCAGTGTTGTGGAGATGCAGTGCTCAGGCAGCGTTTCTTTAAGGACACAGAACAATAAATGGCCAGAGCATGGGGAATTAAAAGGGGCCAAGTGAAATCCAATGAAGTGAGAGTTTCATAGAGGAACGAAAGATTCATGGCTAATATGAGGCAGTAAATTACCATTGCCCATGCCCCTGAGGAGAGAGTGAGCAAGAAAGTGAGAGGAAGAGATAAAGAGATGGGATGAGGCAAAGGCGAGGAATCAAGACAGAAGCACAGCAACTCATTAATTTGAAAGAACACTTTCTGTTTTGCCTCCATATATTACTCCTCACTTATGTGAGAGCACCACATCTGTGACTTTTTAGCGCCTTAGAGGTGGGCTGCAAATAGCTGTGGAAAAAAGGTCCCTGTGAGTCAACTGGTTTATTTATCGACAGGTAAAAGAAACGGGAGCTTCTCTTTTCCTGTATTCTTGGCTGGGCCTCCAGAGATAACGAAAAAGCACAATAGGCACAGGAAGAGTTGCTACACCGCTGCTTCCAAGGTAACTGCAGAAATATCGAAGGCTTCACTAACGAGATAGGGGACTCGGGCAAGGACCAGTTGAAAGTGTCCACTGCAGCCTTAGAGCAGTGAAGGAAGGTATTTTTCTATTCAGCACTGCCATGAGAGAAGATTGCTGACTGCAGAGGAAATAAGCACAATTAATATCTGCATGAGTCTTAACAGTCAGAATATCATATCATAAGTGCACCAGCAGGTGCTCTTGCTCTTTTATCTTGCTGAACTATGACAACAAATGATCATTTACCAGAGTCTATGAACTTTGTCAACACGATACAGTGATCACTTAACTTCACGCAAACTGCAGCCATTAATTCTCCTTTTGTCACCACTGTCACCTGTTTGAACAGACTATGCCCATGATGCTGAGATCAGAGCTCTATGGCAGCCATGGCATCAGGTGCTGAACTCCTCTTCTTCCTAAATTATACTCTCTACATATATAGTCTTATAACTAATGACTGAAGGACTGTCTCATACTTTGTGGTATTACACATGGTACTGCATAATGAATAAAAATATATACGTATATAAGGTGCGATCAGAAGTTTTAGTGACTGCCCCTGATAAGCAAAACCTCAACATTGTCTCCGTGTGCACCTCTGGACAACTAACAGTGCTTCTGCTATTTTAAACTGCTCCTTGGAAGTTCTGCTCTCTTGCATTTAATCCTCCTCAGTCCTCTTTAGTTCTTCGTAATTATGCAGGACGAATTAGCTTAGATTTTTTTTTTGGAGCAAGTAAGATTTTTGCATTTTAATAAACCAATCTCACCAACTGCATTTGGCAATAAATGCACTCATAGCTCAAAATGCACAGCGTTACAGAATACACAATGATGTGGAAATAGTAAAATAATACTGTTTCACCTCAGGCACACACCCAGATGCCACTCTGGGTCAATTTAAGCACTGTGGATCAATCAGCTCTCTGAAATGATTTCTCTGCCTCCTCAGATGTGATGATGCAGATATGCAAGCACAAGTGTTCACAGTACATGTACAGTACTGTAAAAAAGAAAATAAGTGGTCCAGAGGTCCACTAAGTCTTTCAGGAGCCCACAAGGTTTCTGCTTTTGATGGGTGAGGTCACAAAATCTTTTAATTGCACCTTGAAATGTTTATGTCCAAAAGTTTTCCACAAAACTGTACACCATTTTTCCTTAACGGTGCATTGTGACCACAGGAACAGCTGATATCTTAAAATCAGTATCGCTATTATCCTTTCATTTTACAAACAGTGTTTTGCTTATTTCAATGAGATGCATTTAATATTACCATTAACAGTAGTTTAGTTTCAACTTTGAATTGCCTGTTAGAGCAACATTTTCCAGTGGTTTGATTAGTTGCAAAAGTAAATTCAGTGAAAATGATGTTGAGGAGCTTTCATATAGTGTTGAGCAGTGGCCTCTTATACTTGCAGCCAAATTAATAGCGAAGGCCTCCTCTGCTCCACTGAACTGTTCCCTGCAAACCAAAACTGCAGTCACTCTCATGCTGTGGATCGTCCCTCGTGTTTATTAGTTCCTTGATGAATATTTCCAATGTCACACACGCTGCACCCAGGTGTCCCGCTGTGTCTTACTGTCTGCTCAAACACAGTAAATCTGCACAGAACTCTCAGCGGCAAAAGACTCATCTGTGTACTCACCCATACTAGCTCTCTCTCTGTCACGCACACACGTGCACACGAAAACACCCAATTTGCAAGTCTGATGTTTACAGAAGGTGGCAAATTAAAGGAGATCAGCACCGGATCAGAGAGAGTAAAAATCTGGGCTAGACAAAGGGATTGCCAGAGGAGAGCAGCTACCGAAGGAAAAAGGGGAAGCGTATAACGGAGCGAGGAAAGATTGATGGTTTGACAGCATCTGCAGACAGGCAGAAAGCAGGGCTGACAGATGAGGAGGTGTAGAGCCCAGTTATTGCTTCTTCTGAGATGACCTGCTGCACTTTGTCATTGTGATAGACAACACCAACACAGGACAGTATGTTGTGGGGGTGTGTGGTTTATGCAGGATCTCCTGTTTACAAAACGCCCCTAAAATATAAGAACAGGAAAAACAAGCTGTTGGTGCGTGCCTGCATGCATACAGCAACAAGAATGGCTGCCTGTGTGCCATGCATTAAGTGGGCCTCATTGAGTCACATTACTGCACATATGGAAAGTCGCTTTAATCTTATGCTGCTGGTCTTTTTTAGAGGCTTTAACTTTCTGTTATACTGTAACAAAACAGCACATAGAGCAGTTGACACACTTTATGAAGCTTGGACTTTGACAGCACTTTCCATTCAGACTGCTTGGTGTGATTAATGGACCCCTGTGTGTATCCACGAAAGTACGTGCAACCCCCTACATGCCTGCAACTTGTTGTGCATGTGAATGTGTGAGTATTCAGGGAATCCTGTGTTTTACAAAGTAATTGTATGATTTACCAAATTTTGGTTTTTGATCCAGCCTAAAATTAGATTTTCCAGAGTACACAAGCCCACACGTGCGCCAGTCAGTGAAACCGCAAACTGAAGGTTAGCTAATGCTGTTAGCTTTATATTTATACACATTTGCAAAGCTACAAAGAAAAGTAGATGTTTTCAGGAATTAAATTTCTACCTCTACACTTATTTGGCGCTAGGGTGCCAATTTTTGTTTCTCCCTTCCAACACCTGGAGGCATTTTTATAAAGCATCTGGAAGCTAGGAATTACATGTCTCAGGATGATGTTTGGTTTTCCCTTCAGAGTGCAGGTGTAAAAGTGTTTTATTTGTAGACGGGCTTTTCTCTAACAGGAATGAGAATAGCTATAATCTGGCATGCCCTGCGTACACGTTTTTTTCCACTCTGTTGAAATCAGCATTTTAAAATGTGAAATCAAGAAACTGCACTTTTAACAGCCTTATCTTCCTTCAATTGCATTTTTACACTGTCAGAGCTGGTCTGCTGAACACAATAAGGAAAAAAGACTTGGTTAGCCTGGTTTTGCCAAAACAAAGTAGATCCCTTCATAGACACTCTGGATATTTTCCTGTTGATTTATATTTCACTCTGTCCTTTCTCACAGAATGCAGCTGAGAACTGCAGAAACCGTGAACGAGGAGGGCCGAAGATTCACCCGCGACTCTCTTGAAGCGAAAGTAAAATGCTTTCCCAGAAAGTCAGTAGATTTGTTGTTGGGTTCACTGTGAAATAACATTGCTAATGGGGTCATTAAAGTGTCCAAACCTTGCTAAATTGGCAACGCAGGCGTAGCTTATTTAAAGCCTTAATGTGATGTGGAACTTTTTTCAATACTAGTTAATTATTCAGAGTGAGATCCTTGGATGTTTGTCCTGTAAGCCTGAGCCTATCACAAACAATTGCGTTGACTGAATTCCGAAACACGTTACGCCAACTAAATATTTGACTGAAAAATTAATACATGTGTTAAATTTGTCTTGCAAATGTGACCAGATCTGAGATTATTTCACCCTCCCCTTGGTCCCGTGTGTGTGCTGTGGACATGCTTGTATTCATGTGTGTTTAGGGTGGTACCTCTTGCGGGTGGCCCTTGCAGTCTTTGCAGATGAGCTGAGGAGAGGAGTAGTGGTGGAAGACAGAGCCGGAGAGGTTGTCGATCATCAGCATCTCCCCCTCTAAGGTATCCTTGATCAGGAGAGATACACTGTCCAACCACTGGCTCTCCTGGAACACATACGCACACGCGCACACACACAACACGCACGCACACATACACGGACACATACGCAGGGGACGCGGGGGGGCGGCAGACCAGAATGCACGCAGGCGCAAACATGTGCACATGCGGACATGCGAGGACAAAGAAACACGCAGGGAAATGCATACACCATCGAAAGGGTTATAAAAGTGCCCATGTGCACACGCTGGTATGCTTTTGCAGTTTTCTCATACTCTGTGCTCACACGCAAACACACACTCATGTCACTCATGTGCATATTCACCCCCACGACAGTACATTTCACACTCCGTACGCCTTCCTTTCTGACATTCCTCAACTGAAATAATAAATAAATAAATAAATCTCTCATACACTGTCAGATATTATGTATAAATAAATGAGATTTTGATGGCCTTTAAGGCTAAACACTTGTTCTTTTTTGGGAAGGGAAAAAACTAAACAACAACAACAAAAAAGCTCCTCAATAATATAACTCCAAACCATTAGCCAAGTAACACATAATTTTACTATCAAAGCCTTGAGGAGTGAGAGCGGTGCAATTATATTTGATATATCACCTCAATTAGGCTGTTCAATACCTTGTTGAAACAATTTAAGATTTAAGCATTTGCTTTGTGAGTTGGATATTATTAGGTTTAAAGCACTTTAGACTGAATCACTCAGGGCTTCTTTTTTCTTTTTTCCCTGTGACTTAAATGATCCCTCCTTGCTTGAATCTCATCTGCCAGATTGGTTTCTGGGAAAACCAATCTGGCAGAAAAAGGAAACTACTGACAAAAAAAAAAGGTGGAGGGGGGACTACTTTAAAAATGATGTCTGTGATTCGCAGCGGGGCTCTGTATTTCACAATGATGTGTGATTGTGCCCGTAGCACATTCTTAACAGCCAAAATAACCGTATTACATCAGCAGATCTATCCCAAAAGATGCTGTGAAACAGGGTCACTCCTCTTCAATCCCCACGCAAGCCTACTTTCATAACACGTTTCTACAACGCCGCACATGCCTATACTTAGGCCTCTTATGCAAACACACATTTCTGACTCATGTGGTTATATTACAATCACTCATGGTTCATGTTTTGAAAGTGAGTGGGCTTGTGATTCAAAAGACAGGTTACTGTACTCCCAGCGATATAAATACACCTAAATCATGCTGGGTTTTGATACAGAGCTGCAGTGCCGCATTTTGGCACAAAGACAAACTGACTCGGCTACATCCAGCTCGGTGTATGCACATATAAAAAAAAACATACTCTTCTCTCTCTCTCTCTCTCTCTCTCTCTCTCTCTCTCAGAGAGGCCCTGAGATAGTCCATTCTGTGTAGGTTGAGAGCTTAATATAAAAATAATGTTTGATTGACTGTGGTGGCCTATGTGGTGGCCTCCATTAATAACTGTATTAGTGGACAACAATAGGGCTCGTCTGCAGGGAATGGAAGTTGAGAGAGGGGGAGAGGAGAGAGCTGAAATTAATTACTGCCTCTATCTGACTGTCACTGGCTCGGCTATTATCAGTCCTCTCTTATGCCCGTACTCTCTCTCTCTCTCTCTCTCATGTGTCAACTTCCTCTAGTGGCTCCTTTAGTCCCTGTGCAATGCATTACTGGTGTTGCACTATTCTCTAAAAAAAGCACTTTCTTAGTGTTTAATATAGCACATTATAGATTGCATTAGTTGCACCAAAAATCCAAGTTCAAGTGAGCTGTCTGCTCTGTATAAATAACGTAAATATCAGCTTTGTAGATGAATACAAAAGATGAACACTGTAGCTCTAATTCTAAAAATACTAGACTGAGCAAAAATCTTGAGCCATCCTTCATCTGTTTATATTTCACCTCTATTCTTTATCACAGAGTGGACTCATTTGTTTAAGTAGTCTTCAGGAATAGTTCTCCAGGCTTCATGAAAGACATTCAGAGCTCGTCTTTGGATGTTGATGGTTTCTGTCAAGATGATCCCACATCTGGAATCTGAAAATGCCAATCCAGGCCCAATAGTGTTCCATTGTGTGTTTTTCTCTATGTTTTTCTGTGTGTTTGGGATCTTTGTCATGTGCTCAATCAGATGCTTTCCAGGTGGTATTACATGATGGATCAAATCCAATGGTAGTTTTTGTGTTCATAATTGAAAATTTCAACACCGCTGGA
The DNA here is from genome assembly GCF_018398535.1 of Haplochromis burtoni. Taxonomy (NCBI): domain Eukaryota; kingdom Metazoa; phylum Chordata; class Actinopteri; order Cichliformes; family Cichlidae; genus Haplochromis; species Haplochromis burtoni. The sequence goes on along the minus strand of NW_024582859.1, from coordinate 191,275 downwards.
TGAAACATAACAAACCATGACAGAGCCTCCTCCGTACTTTACAGAACATGTATCTGGCTGCAGATGCTCACTGTTGTACCCCACTCGTTTGATCTGACAATTAAAAAATCTAATTTGGATTCTTAATCCACAAGTCATTTGTTCTGATGTAACTGCAATACCTCAGCCTTTTCTCCCTGTTTCCCTTCCTTAAGAATAGCTTTTTGAAAGCCATTTCTGATGAGACTTCAGTAAACAGTAGATGGTCTTAGGTCCTGTATCAGGTATTTGCTGGATTCCCCACTTTTTCTTAAGGGCAGGACTTTCAGATACTGATCATCTGCTGCGGTAGAAGTTTTTTTTTTTTTTTTTTTACTCAAGCCAGTTCTTCTTTGTTCTTCACTTGTCTGGTTTCCTCAGATTTTTTAAGGACAAAGTGCACACCATGTTGAAATAGTCCATTTACTATTTACTTTGTTGATTACTTTGTTGGTGCAAAAAAACTATTTTATGACTGTTAAACTGTGTTAACTTTGGCAACTAAAGAAATGGGAAAAAATTCCGTGAGAAAAAATTTAAAATGAGCTTTTTGTCTGTTATATGTAGACACTGCTTCATCTGCTTGAGTTAGGTGTCTTTTTTATGTTTGAATGATTCATATGTACATACAAAAAAGAAACAAAAAAGAAAAACATACCTCTGAAAATGGTGAGGTACAAAGACTCGACTTGGGATGTCTCAAGATTTTTGATTAGTACTGTGGCAGTATTACTAGCAGTAATATTACAGCAATTTATTTGACAATGTTTGCATAGACATACACACACTCATCCTGGTACGAACAATCACACACTCAAACCCCAGGACCCGTGCTCTGAAGATATTACATCGCACTGCCAGATCCCTCACTGCATCGCTTGTGAGAAAGAGAAGCAGAGAGAAAGACAGAGAGAGACAGGATGCTGCCAGTTTATTCTCCCTGGTCTGCATTAAGTTCCTTCGTCAGCCAACGCTGAACTAAAAATGGCTCCGTGCAGCCAAGTTTAGCTCTACAAAGGTGAAATTCCTCATGGCAGCCGGTGAGTCATCTTTATGTGTGTGTTTCTGCGTGGAAATCTCAGACTATCATTAATGATTTCATAATGAAAGCGTGCGTCTCTGCTGACTGCGAGGAGAAATGAGGGACCCTTCCACTCGTTCTCTCACAAACACACACACACATTAGATGTAGGCAGTGAAATTATGATTTCCAAAGCGTAACTTGTGCACATATGTATGCAAGCTCACATAGTCTCAAATGAGCATTGAAAGGTTAATAAAGCCTAAATGAAAAAAAGCTTCAGTGAATAAGTGATTAACATTTTTCACCTCTCTTCGCTGACTGCATTGGCTACAGAGAAGAAGGCGAAAAACCTTCATACACAAAATCGACATGATATCACTTTAGTTGTTTAGCTTGATTTTGGAAAATGCCTTTAATTTCTCCCTAATGGTTTAACACTTCTATTACTCATCTTATTCAAACAATTGGCTTTGTGCAAAAACTCCTGCTAAGTCACTGCTTAGCATCTCTTTCTTCTTCTCCTTTTATCTGTTTGTGTAAATGTTTAACCTTCCAGGCCCTCGCTTCCATCTTTCAAAATCGCTTAAAGAAAAAGAACAAAAGTTCTAACAACTTATACAAAGAGATCGACTGATTGAGTGCACTCAAGCAACGCGGGCTGTCAGTGAATTTTTACTAAAAAAGAAATCAAGCAATGATTCTCTCTCTCTCTGACATCAGAACCATTTAAACAGAAATTACTGACATTGTTTATCACTTTTGTATTCTTGCAGCTTGCTCGTCAAATATGTAATTTTCCCTGCATGAACTAATCCATTGACACCGTGTAAAGAGAAGCAAACTGACAGACAGCCAGAGAGACAGAAATATCGCAGTAATAATATATAATAAGTCCTTTCATGTGCACTGTCTGCTCGTAGTCTGAGCTGTACCTGTGTATTTTTATTTACCTGCGTAATTCCCACATACTCAGCCCTGAGGAAGCCTCCATCAAAAAATGATAGCAGCTCTTACAGCGGAATATATAAAGCGTGCATACAATAACAACTCTGTTTCTAAAAAGAAACATTTAAGACTTTTGTGCAATCGAAAATGGCACAAAGAAAACAAAAAACATGTTGAAACTGAGATTTTTTTTCAAAGACGCTCATTTTAAAGTTAATTTAAGCAACATGTGGGCAGGTTTTTATCATCCCTTCCTCACAAGTTGCATGTACATGTCTTTCTTCATAAAGAATTTCATCAGTTCACAACCTCTTTGTCATATTCTTTGTTTCATAATAAGAATTTTTCAATGAGTTTCAGGTCTGGACTGTAAAAGGCCAGTTTAGCATTAATGCTGCCTCCACATATTTTTTGTTACCTGTGTGTTACGCCCCTCTGCAGCCCCTAATCTCTTTGCAGTGGAAATGCAAGAGTGTTCAGCTGTTGCTAATTGACCACACCTAGTCAGGTGTGGATAAAGGAATACCTGAGGCAGAATCATGTTTACATGCTTTTTCTTTGCATGAGGTTTTAACTACAGTTTTACAGTGAGAAACTAGGTTTACCACCAGTGCTTTTCAGCATTTCTTTGGTCCAAAATGTTTTGTTGTTGAGCTGACGGGATGGTGATAGCAACTCAGATAATCAACAGGCTACAAAGCTAAAAGAAAATCGACACCAACTCTGTCATTATGGACTAAAATCTCTGAGGAAATTTTCCAACACCTTATTGAATTGATGTCACAAAGAATTAAGGCAGTTCTGAAGGCAAAAAGGAGAGTCTGATCAGGTACTAGTAAAGTGTAACTACTAACCAGGCCAGTCTTTTTTACCCAGTTTCACCATTTGATATATTTTCTTTGTACCAGATTTAATTAAATTCAAGTTTTAAAAGATTTACAAACTATTAAATTTGTTTATTATTTTCCTTGTACTTCATCTGTGTCAGACCTTCTCACGTTTGTATGTATTCAATAGTGTCTTATAGTACTATTTATATTGTTCTTGCAATAAGCGGTGACCACTCGGGATTTAGACAGAGTGGACACTGCAGAAAGGAGCAAATATTTGGGCATCTTCTCTTTATCGCTATGAGAGACGTAGAACTATCAGAGTACTACTGCAGATTGAGAACATCAGCAAGTCTCCTTATGAGGCTCGACACTGATGCTAAAAAAACTAAAAGTCATAGATATCTCATCCTTACTTTCAGGCACAAAGACACACACATGCTTATTCAATCAAACACACAAAAATGCCTTTCACACTCCCACCAAGCAAAAAGATCCTCACGTACTTTCTTTGTTCTCTCTCTCCCTCTCTCTCTC
>NW_024582859.1:181143-187901 GCF_018398535.1 Haplochromis burtoni | reverse complement strand
CACACACACACACACACACACACACACACACACACACACACACACACACGCAGACAGACTCACTTGTGCTGGTGAGTACATAGTCTGGCTGGAGTCACTGGAGTTATATGGTCCCTGGTGCGCAGCAGTGACTGCGTGTCGCAGCTTTCTCACTCCTTCTCCTCTCTCTCCTCGGGCACTTCCTCTGTCTCTTCCTCCCGCTGTGCCTCCAGGCCTCGATCCAGCAACGACTAGTCCTTTATCCACCCCCCCACCCCCGCAACCGGGGGCGCCCATGCAACAGAGGGTGCCCTGGGCCAGCTCCAGCTCAATTTCTGCATCCATCTCCGCCTCCTCTTGGGCCTCCTTGTTGGAGTCGTCCAGGTGCTTCATCAGCACGGCCACCACCACGTTGATGAGCACGAACTGGGCGGTGAGCACGAAGGAGACAAAGTACATGGGCGAGATAAACTGAAGGCTTGGATTGCAGGCATAGTCCACATCAGTGCCGTGGTCTGGTGGGCACTCCCGCAACGTATCCTGGTCAGACAGAGGATGAGGAGAGGTTGGTCAAGGGTAGTTTTGGGTGAAAGGGAGCAAAACAGATAAGATATCACAAATGTCACTCTTTGGTTAAGAGCTTCTTCTTGAATATTTGGAAAGTGGCGGAGATGATGAGAAGAAGTCTCGAGTCAAAATTTAAAAGTCGTCATGTATTGATGCGAGCTCAGCCCTGAAGCAACTTAATCATTCACAACAAAAAGTAATTTTACTGCTAGAATTATCTTTCTCATGCTAACAAGGCTCTTTGTAGTCATGCCTGCTTGTATTATCTTCATACACTTGCTTCTGTGCAAAATAACAAGGGGACGATATTTTTACTTTTGTCTTTTGAAAAGTTATTAGTGGTTTTCCAGTCTGGTTAACACGTGCACAGCGGAGTTCAGGCAGAGAAGAACCAAAGTGACAAGTGTTTTCTGGAGGAAGTACACATATCTCACCCAGGCTGTGACCACACATAACAATTTTAGCCCTCTGAGCTGAAGCTGGTCTTTTCTGTCTAATTTGCTTTGACATTTACAGACCCTGTGCCTCTTCACAAAGCTCCCATCATTTCTGCATCCTTTTCAATCTTCTTTGCTTAAATATTTCCATTTTCTCCTCATCCGAGCCTCCGTTTTCAAACGTACTCTCTTCCCTGTTTTGCATTTTTGCTGTAATCCCACACCCACAGCCCCTCACCCCCTGGAGAGGAGAAAGCATAATAACTGGTCAGTTCTCTTAACCCCTTTCCTTTCCTCTCATCTTCCCTCTTATTACAGTCGGCTAGTGCCTCCTTTTTCTCCCCGCTGCACTCTCCCTCATTATTTCCTCCTCTCTATCGTCACTGCATGACTAATTACTGCTTTCCTTTCCACTAAAGCAGAGCAGGTCTAACCTCTCTCACAGCCCAGGTAGCAAGTTGATGGATAAAATGGCTAAGATTTACTCTGAGGGGCACCATCTGTGGCCCGCTGTCCTGCTTCATGGCCCGCTATCATCCACACTGCCTGCATCGAGCGTGTGCCTAATGGTCCACACCCGACACACAACAGCATAATCTCTGATTCCCGTGCAGCCTCGGAGCGTGGAGGAGACGTGATTATTCCTGGTGGAAGTGGATGTGATTTCAGAGGAAATTGGTGGGGTTTTTTGTTGGTTTTTTTTACATGTGCACGAGGCAGTCATCTCTTTCCATCAGTAGGGAAATGTGTGCTTCCTGTGCTGAGCTAACACATCTCCTTTTCATTGCTGTCATTAGAGAGAAGGCCAGGATGGTTGACAGTTTACTATTAAAGAGTCTATTTTTAAATAGTGTTTTCTCTCAATCACAGTTAAAAATATACTTGCATGTTTACCCTGTGTAGCATCAGACTGAAGCCTTTCACATGCACTCAATCTAGTAAATAAGACTGACTCAAATATATCTTCATACTATTGCTTTGTACCTTCATAATGCCATTCCAGTTGTCACCCGTTGAGACTTGAAACAATGTAAGAAAGGCCATGCCAAAGTTTTCAAAGGTAGCGTGACGACTCATACCCTCACATGGGTAATCTTCATTGCAAACTGAGAATAAGAGCGAGAAGGATCAAGAGAAGAAGAAGTTAAAAGAGGGGTGAGAGGAAAATGGCAAGCAAAATCTCTCCAATTAAGTCCATCCTGAATAGATACTGTCTGTTACTGAATCGATAGCAGTGTGACCAAACACTATCTGATTCTGAGAGCACAAAATATTTAGCTGCTATCTCAAGGCAGTCTTTAGGATGTTATATGAACTCACCTAGTTCTCCAAAAAGCTCTACTCCTAAGGCGGCGTAGATGAAAAACAGCAGCATGAAGAGCAGGCCCAGGTTACCCACCTACAACGGGCACACAGAAGGAAAAAGGTATTATTGCGTGTTTGTCATAAATTCATAAAGAGTATTTTAATATCTGCAGGAATGAAGAACTTTGTAGATGGCATTATGGTCGGGTCAGTGTCTAATGCACAAGTTACAGTCCTTTTAGTGAAAAACAAAAGCGTATTCTAAACACTAATATATGCGCATAACTAAATGCACTCACCAGACACTTTATGAAGTACAATTGTTTAACTGACTGTTATTGCAAATATCTAATCAGCCAATAACATTGCAGATTTTGAATGTGGCATGACTGGCCTGACAGACTGGGCTGAGTATTTTGAAAAACTGCTGATCTAGTGGAATTTTCCACACACAGCCAGAAAATATCCAGCGAGCTGCAGTGCACTGGGTAAAAAAGCGTTGTTGATGCCATGTGATCAGGCACACAGGCAACGGTAATTCAAATAACAACTCGTTATAAGCAAGTTACACAGAAGAGCATCTGTAAATGCACAGCATGTTACACTTTGAAGTAGATGGGCAACAGCAACAGAAGAGCACACTGGTTCCATTCCTGTCAGCTAAGAACGGAAAACTGAGGCTACAACAGAAGATTGTAAAAACTTGGCCTGGCCTGATGAGTCTTACTTTCTTCTGCATTATTTGAATGGTAGGGTCACAATTTGTTATAAACACAATGAAATTTTAAATATGTTTATATTGTCTATCCTGTAAAATAGTCAGATGTCTATTCATATTAATGTACAGAATTCACCTGCTTGCTGCTACTACTGCACATTCACCCAATGTATATACTATATATATATGTAATGTTCTTCCTCTACCCCCCCCCATTTTTGCACATGTCGAGGAGCGTGTCAGGCTACATTTCACTGTGTGTTATACCTATATAACTATGCATGTGACAAATAAAGAACCTTGAACCTTGAAAGCATGGATCCAACCTGCCTTGTATGAACAGTTCAGGCTGGAGGTTGTGGTGTAGGAATTATTTTTTTGTATTAACTGATCATCTTTTAAACACTACACTCGACTGGGTTATTGTTACTGACTGTGTCCATCCCTTTATGATGTACTCATTTTCTGATGGCTGCTTCCAGCAGGATAGTACATCATGCCACAAAGCTCAAATAATCACCTCACTTTGGGATGTGGTGGAATGGAAGATTCACATTACTAATGGGTAGCAATTGCACAATACTGTTATGTTAATATAGACCAAACTCTTACAGGAATGCTTCCAGCACCTCGTTGAAGCCATGCATGAAGAATTAAGGCAGTTCTACTCCTTGCAAAGTGTAACTAATGAAGTGGCCCATGAGTGTTTTTCTTATGACTAGAAATAAATCGATCACTGCTTCGTCTGCATCCATAAAATGTGTTATTGCAAAGTAAAACACAAATTGATGATACTATAGTACGTGTATTATTACAGTCACACATTATGTCAATTCTAATGATTTTTGTTGCTGCTTTTGAAAAGGTCTCATACAATACAATTTCATTTTTACAAGATTTCCAGTATCTATAGTGCTTCGGAAGAAAACTCCTTTTCATTATATTTTATCATTAAACAAATCACTGAGTGATGGATATGCACGGACCTAATCCAATATTCCAACTTGTTCTGTCATGCTCCTCTCACCCTTCTTGGTTCTGTAAACAGACTTTGACACGACTAAAGCCACAATGCTTCTGTGAATTTTTCAGCTTGGGCTCTTGGGACTTGGCTTGGATCCATGCCACGAAACAGCCTTCTGTTGCTTCACCCTAATAGTGATGATGTTGTATGGTTAAAAACATTTCTAATCCTATTAAAGAGATGCAAAAGCTAGCCTCCTATTCACCGCCTTTAATGCTCTGCAAGCAGCAGTGTTCCACTGAGAATGAGGGAATATTCAATGTGTGCCTCAGTACTCAGTGCACAGAGACTTTTCAAGGAAACTATACTTGTGATTTGCTGCCAGTTCAGCTGAAGAACACTGCACCAACACTACGGCGGCTAGGGCAGAATTTGTTCACAGGAAATTACACATCAGCTGTTGTGCAAGTGAACTTTATAAAGAAAATTACATTGTGGTGCTTTGCCAGGCTTTTTTTTTGGCTCTGTTTGAGGCAGGATCTTTAATGATGCCATGCTGAAGAGGAAAATAATTGTGAAAAAGAGAACTTTGATAGTAATATCTGGTTTAGTCGGAGAGCTCTCAGTAAATGGAAGCCAAGTCAAACATTTCTCATTTAGTTTAGCTGTCAATGGATTTCAGACAAGGACTTTTCCAGCAAAGAACAACAAATCTAGTGGAATACATTAAAAGTAGCTCTTTCATGCTCAGGGTTTAAATATGTTCAGGGTTTGTCTTTGTTACTATATCTCATGAAAATGATTTCAAAAAGTGTTAAAAATGATAATGACATACCATATAATACCTGATGTACTTTATCTGCTAAGCCAACAGCATTGATTAAAAGAGATTTAAAATATAGTGAAAAGTAAAAGGAAAAAAAGCAGAAGAAGGAGTTCGTTCAGGTATGCCAGAAAGTCAAACTCAGCTTCAATCCCAGCAAAGGAGCTGCTCTCACAGCCAGCTCACAACAGCTGATGGATCAGCTGATAACATCCTACACAGCCAATTGATAAATCTATGATAAGGCCTGTAATTAGTTAAGTTGCTTTAGCCTGGTCACATTTGCTGTCCATTGCAAGCTCCTGCGCCGCCTCCAAACCCCAGCTCCACTTTTCACACTGTTTTTGGCTATTGCTGACTGTCAGGTGTCACTTACCACCCATCAGGGACAACTGTAGCATCAGAGAACCATGAATATACTACCAAACTTTCACATGAACTCTTTACTCTGCTGCCCTCTGGAAGAAGGCCCTGAATCAGGGGGGAAGGGGTGAAGACACCTTGTCCGACCAACGATCATAAGCTCATGTATTTCGTTCTCTTACGTTCTCCAAACACAAATTAGCGGTAGAGGAACTTTGAAAAGTGCAACAGAAACTTGAAGCAGAAAATTTTTTGAAATATGTTGGTTTCAGGATAATGCAGAGCTTTTAATTTGAAGGCGACATTTGCCCTTTTGTAGTTTGCATCACACCTTTTCAAGTTTCACTACAGCCTGCAGGGTAAAATGAGGAGTGTTTGTAGACAAGTGGTGTCTTGCATGCAATCTACTGGCAACAGCAGCAACCTGCTAGTGACCAAAGCATCACCAAAGGTTTTTAGTGCAGCTCCCTCTTTGCAAATTTCACTCACTTTTAATTTCACTTGCAATCACTTGCTACCCAGTTAGGGAAACAGCCATTTTTCCCTAGCCCCTTAGACTTGCCTCACATATAATATGAATTATATAACAGTTAAACCCTCCCAGTCCTCCTTTGGACTGAAAATAATGGAAGTAAATGCATCACAACAGAGGAACGTGTCTACACAGTTTGTATCTCTGTGTTACTCTTCCTGGATTCCTCAGCCAATCAATAATGATGAACTAACAATCAAGTTTTGCTAGTCTAGTATTAAGGCTAATCATCTGTTTGGTGAAAATTATTGACTTTAATCTATACTTATAAAATAACATGGACTACTTTGCTATTTCTTTAGACTATATTTTGCAAAGATGAGAAAGATGAAGCTATCTTTTATTATTTTAATGATTTAATTTGGCAGCAAACACGCATATTAACTGCTCCTTTTCAAAACTTGATTGTGTTCTTAAGGGAAAGTGGCTTTCTAAATGATTTCTACAGTTTCCACAGGCATTTCTGGAGTTTTTTCCAGACAAAAAAATAAATACACATCTGGATCGGCTTTAGCGCTAACGTGGCATAAACTGTTAGTGACAGGTTGCAGCCGTTTTGCATCAGTTAAGGAGGAAAGATTAACAGAGAACGCTTCAGGGTAAATGACTTTGTCTCACTGCCTATTTGTAAAGACAAGCCATGAAAATGCATTTCTTAACATGTCACTGAGCTATTAAGCTTACACACCCTTTCAGTGTATGGATCCCTCATTACATCTCCATGTCTTGTCATGATCTATTAACGGCAGAAACCGACTGTGTAACTTGTGGAGTGCTGAAATGATGTTTTATCTCATAAATTATTATTGTAGCAGCCATCTGTCGCCATGTGCCACGGTAGCGTAATTCATATTCTGTGGCCTCCCATGGCATTATCAAGCGTTTGCCTCTTCAGCTGAATTCTTAAGCCTTTGTTGAAATGTCAATAATCTCTTCAATGTCCTATGTGATGAAAAGCTGGCAGCTAGCCATTTCATTTTCACTGTGAAATATAGCGTAGTATCACCTGAGGTTAAATCTCTCACCAGGTATAATGCAGTCGCTCTCACTGTTTCAATATCTCACACACA